>NW_014541977.1:102009-114302 GCF_000741045.1 Vigna radiata var. radiata | reverse complement strand
AGGTGGTTTCTAAACTTTTACAAATTATTTTTCTTTGTGATTATTATTTGTAATTGTTTTGTGATAGTGGACTGTTTATCTCGGTTTGAGATAAGCGACTGGACGTAGGATTGGTAAGATCCGAACTGGTATAAAAATCATCTGTGCAAATTTCTCTCAACCTTACTCTTTTATTTATATTTATTATTTGCATAGTAAGTAAAATTGAGACGAAATAAAAATGCACACGTTTGAATTAAAAACCCTCTTGGTTTGTTATTCCACGCTAACAATTCCGCTGCAACCGATTCTAACAATTGGTATCAGAGCTCGCTTTGATAGTAATTCAAATGGCAGGATCATATCAAACCTTTGTAGAGGGTGCTTCTATCAATAGACCACCTTTATTCACAAGTGAAAACTATGCATTCTGGAAGGTTAGAATGCAAATTTTTATTGAGTCTATTGATTGTGAGATTTGGGATGTTATTGCATCTGGTTCGCCTATTCCTACTAACGATTCGCAGGAACCAAAGCCTCGTGATAAGTGGACCATTGAAGAGAAGAAAAGAATTCAAAATGACGTGAAAGCTCGAAATATAATTGCATCTGCTCTAACTGTTGACGAGTTTTACAGGGTCTCTGTTTGCAAAACCGCTCAAGAGATGTGGGACGTACTCAGAGTAACTCATGAAGGAACAAATGATGTTAAGAGGGCGAGAAGAACACGTTGATCCAAGAGTACGAAATGTTCAGGATGAAGCAAGGAGAAACAATTTCAAATGTTCAGAAACGCTTCACCAACATTGTCAATCATCTCATTGGTCTAGGTAAGTCATTTGAAAATGATGAACTTAATATAAAAATTTTGAAATCTTTAGACAAGTTATGGCAACCAAAAGTGACTGCAATTTCTGAGTCACAAAATCTCAACACAATGACTATTCGGCATTATTTGGAAAGTTGAGAGAGCATGAACTTGACCTTCGAAGACTAGATGAAGAAGAAGCAATGACAAAAACAAAGAAAAAGAGTCTGGCCTTAAAATCTGAGGTAGAAATGAGCAAAAGCAAAATAGAAGATGAAGACTCAAAAGAGGAAGAAAATATGAGACTCGATATAAAAAGGCTCACTGGTTCATGAAATCAAAAGATAAAGGAAGATTCAAAGTTGAAAAGAAAGAAAATCAAGAATCCTCCTCAAAATATAGATGTTATGGTTGCGGAGAAAGGGGGCACTTAAAAGCGGACTGCCCAAATCAAAAGAAGAGTGAAGAAGTAAAAGAAAAGAAATCCTTCAAGAACAAGAAAGACTACATCGCATGGGATGATGACAATGAAATAATTTCTGATCTGAGCGAATCTGATGAAGAGGCAAACATTTGTTTAGTGCCAGACGACGACGCTAGAAGCCAAGTAAGTACATCTAACGATTTTGATAATTATAGTGAATACAGTGAAAGTGAATTGCATGAAACTTATGCTGCTTTACTTGTAGAATCTGAAAATTAGATAAAGCTCATAAGAAATTGAAAAAGGATTTCAAAAGTTTAAAATTAAATTTTGAAAATATTTCTGAAGAAAATAAAAATTTAAAATCAGATTTTGAAAATATTTCTGAGGAAAATAAAAATTTAAAATCAAATTTTGAAACTATTCTTGAAGAGAATAAAAATTTGAAAAATAAAATTTTATTTTCTGAAAAAGGTAAACATATTAGTAGTGATGAATGTGCTTCTTGCGAAAATTTTAAGAAACTACTGAACAACACAACCTTAGCAGAATGTAGTAAAAATAATGAAAATAAGGTTGTTAAAAATAAGTATGTTCCTAAAATTAAAAATAAGAATAATAATAGAACCCGTAGAACATGGGTAGAAAAAGGAACAACTTATCATGCTTTTATTGTATGAAAAAGGGTCATACNTCAAATAAATGTAAAATTAAGCATTATGGTGTTCCAAGTGGTAGATATATCTGGGTTGTAAAATGATCTCAATTTTTTTTATAACCCAAAGGACAATGTTTATTTTTTTATTTGTTTAAAATATTTTAATTTTTTTTTAAAAACAAAATTTGAGAAAATTTTATTTCAAACATGTTGTCTTTGATAAAATTGTGGACCTTGAGGTAAAACCTCTTGAGTCAGTTGAATCAGATGCAGGTAATAATGAAGACATGCAGAAGACAACAAAAGAAGAGAAGAATGATGACAATCCCCAAGACAAAGATCTCAACAAAATATCATTACACAACGAATTTGGAGATATATCAAAATGGGTAAACATTAGAAGAGATCTATGATTTTTAAAGATCTCGTATGATTTTTTTTCATTTTGTGCCTTTTTGTGCATGTTTGAAAATTTAGCCATATTTTTGTATGCTTTAAAATTCCTATATTATATGGTTCAATGTATGATTTTTTTTTTTTAAAAAAATCTTTATCCTAAAATTATATGATTTAAATCTCCTATTCTGTATGTTTGAATAAATATTTAAATTTGAAATATATTGGGCTCATATGCATACATGCTTTTATTAAGGGGGAGTATTATCTTAGTGGGAGAACATGAAACACAACTTTTTAATTATGACCAAAAAGGGGGAGAAAATATCTTAAAGCTTATTGTTATTCACTAATGCCCTTGTCTTTCATGAGTTGTGCTCTTACTCAGATTATTACTAAAAGCTTTAATTCAAAATAGTTTTTGATCATCATCAAAAAGGGGGAAAATGTTAGCAAAATGATGAAGATGAAGTTTTGATGATGCCCAAATCAAGTCAAGATTTATCAAGATTCATGAAGATCCTTTGAAGACTTATTTTTGTTATGGAAAGCTTTCGTAATAATTGTTGTTTAATTGTTTTGGACTTAGATTTGTAGTAGGTTTTGATTCTTGTACCTTTATATTTTGTATTTGTTGTTTAGAATCAAAACTTCCCCGTTTTAATCGATTAATCCCTAATATAATCGATTAAAATTGCCACAGAAGCCAAAACCCAATCAGCTTTGGAATAATCGATTAAAGCAAGTTTTAATCGATTAATTAATCGATTAATCATGAGAATAATCGATTAATACTAGCCGTTGCAGGTTTCTGATTTGAAAAACTAGCCGTTGTACTTATTTTAATCGATTAACACTAATATTAATCGATTAAATGCGTTAAATGGACAGTTTCGTAGAATGGAAGAGTTTTTGCTTGAGTCTATTTATAGGCTCTCTTTATCCATCAACAGTAACTCTTCCCTTGCGCTAAAACACTCAGAACTCTTTGAGAAGTGTGTGCTCTTGCTCAGCTAAGGAAACTCTTGTCTGTGGTGCTGGTAAATTGCAACTATGGTGACGGAGGAATAACTGGTTCATCGTTGGTGCGTCTGAGGAGGTGTTTGGAAGAGAATTATCCTTCGTGAAGTATTCGGAGGAGGTGTTTCATCCTTCGTGAAGTATTCAGAGGAGGTGTCTCATTCTTTGTGAAGATTCAAAGGAGGTGCGGGTTCATCTCTTGTGGTATCAAGAGAGGTGGTTTCTAAACTTTTACAAATTATTTTTCTTTGTGATTATTATTTGTAATTGTTTTGTGATAGTGGACTGTTTATCTCGGTTTGAGATAAGNCTATTTTGGAAAAGCAGTGGAATTAGCCTGTTTCTTCATAACTGTTTTTAAGTTTTCTATTTGTTTTACAACAACCTTTAAACATCCTCACTTTTTTTCTCAAAGCATTGCATAGCATTCATAAGTTTTAGATATTCGAAAGCAATTCCGTGTTCGTTGGGAGACGACTTAGGGTTACTTTAGCCCTATCTACTTTCTTGAATACTACTAGGCAATACTGAAGTTACCTTGAAAATTAGTATTAATTTGATAGCTTCAACGACAACTTATAAAAAATGCCTTACGGGGAAATGCCTCCTGGGAGAAGGTGTTAGCAAAATGATGAAGATGAAGTTTTGATGATGCCCAAATCAAGTCAAGATTTATCAAGATTCATGAAGATCCTTTGAAGACTTATTTTTGTTATGGAAAGCTTTCGTAATAATTGTTGTTTAATTGTTTTGGACTTAGATTTGTAGTAGGTTTTGATTCTTGTACCTTTATATTTTGTATTTGTTGTTTAGAATCAAAACTTCCCCGTTTTAATCGATTAATCCCTAATATAATCGATTAAAATTGCCACAGAAGCCAAAACCCAATCAGCTTTGGAATAATCGATTAAAGCAAGTTTTAATCGATTAATTAATCGATTAATCATGAGAATAATCGATTAATACTAGCCGTTGCAGGTTTCTGATTTGAAAAACTAGCCGTTGTACTTATTTTAATCGATTAACACTAATATTAATCGATTAAATGCGTTAAATGGACAGTTTCGTAGAATGGAAGAGTTTTTGCTTGAGTCTATTTATAGGCTCTCTTTATCCATCAACAGTAACTCTTCCCTTGCGCTAAAACACTCAGAACTCTTTGAGAAGTGTGTGCTCTTGCTCAGCTAAGGAAACTCTTGTCTGTGGTGCTGGTAAATTGCAACTATGGTGACGGAGGAATAACTGGTTCATCGTTGGTGCGTCTGAGGAGGTGTTTGGAAGAGAATTATCCTTCGTGAAGTATTCGGAGGAGGTGTTTCATCCTTCGTGAAGTATTCAGAGGAGGTGTCTCATTCTTTGTGAAGATTCAAAGGAGGTGCGGGTTCATCTCTTGTGGTATCAAGAGAGGTGGTTTCTAAACTTTTACAAATTATTTTTCTTTGTGATTATTATTTGTAATTGTTTTGTGATAGTGGACTGTTTATCTCGGTTTGAGATAAGTGACTGGACGTAGGATTGGTAAGGTCCGAACNAGTATAAAAATCATCTGTGCAAATTTCTCTCAACCTTACTCTTTTATTTATATTTATTATTTGCGTAGTAAGTAAAATTGAGACGAAATTAAAAGGCACACGTTTGAATTAAAAACCCTCTTGGTTTGTTATTCCACGCTAACAATTCCGCTGCAGCCGATTCTAACAGAAGGAACGATCTTCACGTCCCACACTCGGTCCACCTTTCTCTGATCCTCTTCGTCTAGATTTTTCAAAAGCCACTTCGTCGTCCAAATTAACAACCTCCCTTTTAAGCCCTGCAACTAGTTTTTGTTGATGCACCAAGATCTGCATAACACTATCTTTCAGGCTTCGTTTCAATATTTTCTTTGTCGAGGGTGGTTTATCAACATTACTTTTCAGGCTAGGTTCGTCATCTTTGTGATCAATTGTTGCGCCAACATCAAAATCATCAACAACCTGAAATTCAACATATAATATCATACCAGCAACACATACATCAAAAAATAAATAACTCAAACATTAAACATCATACCACACCACTTTACAAAGCTTGTTTCACAATGTTGTCTCCCAAATGTACAATCATCCAATGCAAAATTCTAGGAGATTTATGTATTTGACCTTTCGGAGGTAAAAATTTCTCACAAAACCAAACCTACACAAAATCCATCATCACAAACGCTGCTTAAAAGTACAATTCAATCCACAACTCATAACATAATTAGAAATAAATTTACTCATATTACCTGCAGCATGTAAGTGCATCCATCAATGTAAACATTGCTTGTGCCTTTTCCTTTCTTCAATCCATTTGAAGCATTGCACAAACTACGTACCAAGTAACGGTACACTAACAATAATTACCCAACCTACTTAAATTATCAACAATTTCATACAAAACTTGAAACACTCTTCCACTACGATTGGGAAATAATAACTCAGATATCCCAACTAAAATATACAAATTACAAAAATCAGAGGAAGGAATCTTCTACTTACATTTCCTCATTATACATTTGTAAACCAAGTTTAAATGTTTTGTGTCTTTCCCTACATATTTAACACATGAACTTTTTCTAAAATTTTCTTTCAAGTTCAAGTCCTTACCTTCTGAACTCAACCCCATACCTAAACAAAACTCATTCTCAGTCATAGGGACTTCTTTATCTCCAATTACAAAACAACCATTAGAGTCAACCCACTTCAAAACTAATTAACTCAATATATTCCTAGCCAATCTAACTTTAGTACTCAAATCTAGGAACCAACCAAAAGGAGTCCCAGAAATCAATGACCGCTGCTCCTCTGTCAATTCCTTGTTCAAAGTTGATATATAGATTGTGGAAAATGAGTGCCTAACCGTCAACTGCATCAACCACAAATGCTCAAAACCCTAAAACAAAAGCCCAACACAAAACGGAGAAGACTAAAATAGCCCAAGGATAATGCCGCTTACCTTCGTTGAAGTACTCGCCATTTCGAAATGAAGGGATGACAAACCACACCAAGATCGACGAGATGACACGCCAACACTAACGACGAAGAACGATGTAACGAACGAAGAGATGACAAGAACGAAGCCCAACCGCACCGGAATCAGAACAAAAGAGATGGAGAAATCGAAAAATTGGAAGAACGAAGATGGCGGCAGGTAGACGGAGTGAGACGGAGAAATGAGATGAAAGAGAATGTTGAAGTTCCTATGAAACAGGTCAAGGGCAAAACAGGAAGTGAAAATTTCAAATCTGAACCTCTACAGTGACGTCACAAATTCGATTTTTAAAAAAAATAAAAACCAACCAATCCCCTGCCGACATCTGGCAGTGTCAAAATGGTGTTAATATTTTGGTGTCAAAATATCGGAACAGAAACAGTGTACATTAATTTTCTTTCATGTTCTCATGTTTTATCGTGTTCACCTCCAAATCGCTGGTCCTTATTGTCTTTCGCTGATCGGGGGATTGGGAATTTCATTCTCGCTTTCCGTGTTGTGAGAACTAATTCGTGTTTCATTTTTGCATTAATGGCCTTGCTATTGCTATATTGCAAACTTATTTGTGTTAATACTTTTCATCTGTAATTAGTTTCAGTAATCCTCTGCCTCACACAAATGGGAATGTCTGAATAGTATTTTATAATCGGTGATTGTCATTGTTAGTGTCTCAAAACTAGCTACCTTCATTCTGTGACATAGATGCATATGTATTTAGGTTATCTTAGTAATTAAGTAGGTTAAAGAAGTGGTCTTAAGGGAATATAAACAGAGTTGACAATATAAGAATTTTGTTTCAGGTTGAAAGTTTTCCAATTTTGATTCTTCTTTGGTAATTCTTAAAACTATGTCTGCCACTCAAGTAAACGAGGGAGTTTCTTTGAAACTTCTGGTAAACAAAAGGACCAACAAAGTCATACTTGCAAAAGCAGGGAAGGACTTTGTGGACGTTCTATTTAGCTTCTTAACAATGCCTTTAGGTGCAGAAGTCAGATATGGGACAGGTTGGAGTTGGTTGTTTAAGCTCGTTGTATGGAAGTGTGACAAATCTTCATGACTGTCTGTGGACAGTGACATGCAAGGAAATGCTGTTGCAACCGGGAAACTCATCCGAAGAATATTGTAGGAGTATAAAACTTAACATTGATGACGCTAAGCCCTTGAAGCATTTAATCTGTATGAACTTCCCTAGATGCAGCCATTACCTTTTGCGCACTTTCAAAAATCAAAGATGTAATTGTGGGAATCTTTTGGGCGTTTAGTTTTCTACAAAACTGGCAAAGTCTACAAGGGATTTGTAAATGATGTTGCTACTTTCATTGTCACGGAGGATCTGGTTGTCATTCCGAATGCAATGGATAAAAGCTTTGGTGTCTTACAGAAATTTGGAGTAAAAAGCTTGAGTGCAGTACAGGAAATGACCGTTAATGTCACAAAGAACAAGGTTATTTGTCAATTCTATTTCTCTATTAATTAAAAGCTGATTGATTGTTTACTATTACTAGCTCTGTACATATAACATTTTTCCAATTTTTCTTTTTCAATTCATTTATTGCGTAATTCCTCCCTATATTTATTGATAGTCCCTTTTACAGGTACTGGATCTGCTAAAATGTTCTTTATTGTCAAAGTCAACTTTGACAGATTTGTTCTTAGTAGAGAAACCATTGCTCAATAACTCAAGTTTTTCTCCTTCTATTGTTGGAAACAGTACTACTATGAGTGCAATCCAAATCAAAGTGAAAGTAGTTATGAGAAAATCAGATGGCAAGGTAATGTTTGCTCAAGGGGATGAAGAATTTGTAGACTTCCTTTTTAGTTTTCCGACTCTCCCCTTGGGAGGAGTTGTTCGGATGTTGGAAGGATATTCTTCAATTGGCAGCGTTGATGGATTGAACAATAGCATTATTAGTATAGATGAAAACAAATATTTGACAGGAAAGGAAGTAAAGAACAAGCTTATTAATCCTGGTCTTCTGATTCTATTAGATCTTCTGAATGTTGTTTCAACATTTTGATGAGAAGCTTGTTGTTCAACTGGTTGTTCAACATTTACTTGTTGCTCCTCGTCAACAACTTGATCTATATTATCATTTTCAGTAGTTTGTGGAACTTCAATTATTGGTTGTTCAATATGCTTTTGAACTGGAGGAGCGTGAATGACTACCAATCTTTCATTTGATTGAGAGGTTTGAGCTTCATAGTGATCTTTTTCAATATCAACGTCTTGATTTAAATCACTCCCACTAATCAAATCATTTTCAAGAAACTTTGCGTTTCTTGATTCCACAATCCTAGTGTTATGATTTGGACAATAGAATCTATACCCTTTGAACTTTTCAGCATATCCAATGAAATACCCACTAATAGTCCTTGGGTCTAGTTTCTTCTCTTGTGGATTATAAATTCTTACTTCAGACGGACATCCCCAAACGCGTTCATGTCGTAAACTAGGTTTCCAACCTTTGAATAACTCAAAAGCTGTTTTTCAAACAGCCTTAGTTGGGACCCAATTTACTATATACACAGCCGTCTTAAGTGCTTCAGTCCACAAGAACTGAGGAAGTTTTGAATTACTCCTCATACTTCTCACCATATCCATAAAGGTTCGATTTCTTCTTTCTGCTACACCATTCTGATCTGGAGAGCCAGACATGGTATATTGGGCAACAATCCCATGTTCTTGAAGAAATCTAGCAAACGGATCAGGTGCTTGTCCATTCTCCGTGTATCTACCGTAGTACTCTCCACCTCTGTCTGATCTCACAATCTTAATTTTCTTTCCATATTGTAACTCTACTTCAACCTTAAAAACTTTAAAGGCATCTAAGGCTTCATCCTTAGAACGAAGTAAGTATAGATACATGTATCGTGAGTAATCATCTATAAAGGTNATAAAGTATTTTGGACTACTTGCATCCATATCCGGACAACAAATATCTGTATGAATAATTTCTAGTAAATTTGAACTCCTCTTAGCACCTCTTTTAGACTTGTTAGTTTGCTTTCCCTTTATGCAATCCACACAAGCCTCAAAATCAGTAAAATCCAAAGTACTAAGTACTCCTTCATTTACTAATCGCTTAATTCTCTCAATGAAGATATGTCCCAATCTTCGGTGCCATAAAANAGAAGAATCCTCATTCATAACACATCTTTTTAACCCAGCGGAAACATGCATAGAACTATAAGCAACATTGTTTTGCAATTTAATAAAGTAAAGACCATCGCATAATTCCCCAAAGCCAATAACTTTGGATTTATTCAATAAAGTAAAACCAGAATCCGTAAAATTAAATGAAAAACCCAAAGGTGCAAGTTGTGAAATAGAAATTAAATTCTTGCTAAAACTAGGAACATAAAAGGTCTTTTCTAAACATAAAACAAAACCACTGCTTAAAACTAAGTTGCACGTCCCAATGGCTTCAACATGTGAACTCATCTTGCTTCCTGAATAGATGCGTTGTTCACTTCCCATCGGTTTCCTTAGATTTTCCATACCCTGCAAGGTATTAGAAACATGGATTGTAGAACNAGAANCAATCCACCANGTGTTATGATTAAAACTAGTCAAATTAGATTCATAANAGACAAAAGCAAACAAATTACCTTTCTTTTCAAGCCAATCCTTAAACTTTTGACATTCCTTCTTCATGTGTCCCTTTTTCTTACAAAAGAAACATCTGGACTCCTTCTGAATAACTGGCTGAGCAGGAATCTTTCCCTTCTTATTAACTTGGTTCTTCTTATTCTTAAATGAAGTGGTCAAGTTCACCTTCTCCCCTTCATCAATCAATAGCCTTTCTTCTTCTTGAACACACATGGTCAATAATTCATTAATAGACCACTTTTCCTTATGTGTGTTGTAAGAGATTTTAAAGGGAGCATAATGGTGAGGCAAAGTGCACTAGAAAAGAATCAGACATGGTAACTTCCAAATCTTTTAGTTGAGCCACGATGTCCCTTATGCGCATGATATGATCACACACTCCTCTAATTCCAGTGAGCTTTAAGGATGAAAACTACATTATAAGAGTGCTGGCAAGAGATTTATCAGATGTCGTAAACTGCTCATCAATAGCCTTCAGTAAATCCTTGACATTCTCATACTGATCAACCGAACCCCGGATTCCAGCAGAAATGTTAGTTTTTATGAACGTTACGGAGAGACGATTTGACCTCTCCCATTTTTCATAAAGTTCAATGGCATCTGAATTGCCAGTCTCAGTAATACCCGTTGGTTCTGGTTTTCTAATAGCATAGTCTATGTCCATCCAGCCTAAATGAAGAAGAATTCTCTCCTTCCAAATCTTATAATTATCTCCAAACAATTCGGGAATATCACACTTAAAATCATGTTCATTATCATAATTTGAGACTAAATGAATGTCATGTTTTACCAATGCAAAACATGTCTTTACCAATAAGTCTATTAACATAAAACTTGCCTGTGGGCTAAAGTCTTACTCAATTGGACTCATTTAACCTTATGATAAAACTATTAAGTTATATTACATTCCTAATTCCTGTGGGAAAATTAAGAATTATAATTAATATTTTATCCTAATTAATTATATAAATGTAACAAAAATCCTGTGGGTATATTTCATCACATTATACATAATTAATTACAATTACTATTTCAATAAGTGATCTTTATAATATAATTTAACTAATTAAAGATGTTGTGGCCACTCTCTAATTATTAAAAATTATATTTATCACTAAACATTAAATTATTTTTAAGTGTTATATTTAATCTAAATAAAATATAAGCATCATATTATAAATATATAATATTCAAAATTTATTATACTATCATTAAATATTAAATATTAGTATAATGTTTACGCACACTTTAATCTTAGTTGCATGTATAATGGTGCATATCATAACAGCATAATGTATATGTATACATATAACACGCATATAACATCAACGTGAAAAAACACTTTCAATGAAAAGTTCAATGCGTCATTCTATATTATGCCTCCAGCACACCATAACATATAATTAATATATATATATATATGGGGTTTGCTAACTTGCGTACGTCTGTTTTTCAGTTGGTACATTTTAGCAATGTGTACCGGATTTCAGTAGACAAAAATACCCTTATATCATGAATTCTAAGTTTTAAGGTTAAGGGTATTTTAATAATTTTCATTCTCAAAATTAAAAAAATAAAAAAAGAAACTCCACAAACCCTTACCCACCTCTCTCATTCCTGTCAACCCTTTCTCATCCCTACTCTAGTCACAATCGAAAAAAATCAGAAACGCTTGCCTTATTTTAATAATTTTCATTCTCAAAACTAAAAAAAAACCCCAAACCCTTTTTCACCTCTTGCATCCCTCTCAATCTTTTCTCCTTCATCTCTGTCACTCAAACATTTTTTCTCTGTTATCTCTGCATCAGCCCCAACTAAAAAAACACTCATTATTAAATAAAATGGTTAGAGAAAAAAAAATACTTCCATAAATAAAAAAAATTAAAGCACCTAATTTTTTCTTTATATAATTTTAAATAAAATTTCAAGATTTAGAATTTTTATTGTTTGATTTTATCGTTGAAAATTTTATTGTATTTTGATTTGTTTTTTCTTTAGTAAAGGAAAACAAGTTAATGAATTTCTACCAAAAAAAAATTTAAATTGCCACGGAGCAATGTTACATAGTAGTCTCAGAATGTAAAGAAAGGATGCTCATAAGTCTTGGTGCAAGTTGTACCCATCAGCTCTAATATATATAGTGAAGATAATGAAATTAAAGAGATTTTGAATGAACTTTTTTCGGATGGTGAATATGTCAATGACTCAACTCTTTACAAAATTAAATCGTTTTATATTGAGTGTTTTTTTAGTTGGGGCTAGTGCAGAGATGACAAAGCAAATGTTTGAGTGAGAGAGATAAAGGAGAAAGGGTTGAGAGGAATGAAGGAGGTGAGTAAGGGTTTGGGGTTCTTTTTTTAGTTTTGAGAATGAAAATTATTAAAATAAG
>NW_014541977.1:97934-101709 GCF_000741045.1 Vigna radiata var. radiata | reverse complement strand
CATATATATATATATATATATATATATATATATATATATATATATATATATATATATATATATATATATATATATATTAACGTGCATACAACAGTAACAAGAAAAAAAGGCATCAATATAAAATGCAAACAATGAATAATATATATTTATATATATGTGAAAAGCAAGTGTAGAATGAAAAGACCAATCTGAATTAAAACCAGAAAGGAGCAGCGTACCTTTCACCTCCCATACACGTATGTATGTAATAGGTAAAGAAGAAAATAAAACAAAAATTGAAATATATGTTTTTGAAGGATGCCCAAAATGAAACGCAAAACCTAATGCCGTTTCAATCATCTTCAACCTCCAGCATAAAAAATATTTCACAGAAAATTTCACAGAAAATTTTCTTCTTTCTCCAGTTTCAAAACAATTGATAAAAAAAAAAACACAATACGTATAGAGGAGTGAACCAGATAAGGCAAAGGATAAACAAACTCTGATACCAAATGTAAAAAACAGATTCATACCAAATATTCAATAAATCTAAATATATCAAACAAGCACATTTAATCATATTCAAATTTACAAGAATGAAAGCGGAAGCAGAAAGACAACCATTGTTGTATGCTTGCGTAATTTCTGGTTTCTGAACCCTTGCTCTTAAAACACGATGGTGATGTATATGAAGTAAAGAGTAGACTCAGTGACCTAATATGAAATTTTCTATATTCTGTAGTACTCCAAAAACCATCACAGAGTATTTAACGTTAGAAGAGATTGTTGTGGGAATCATGGGCACACCCATACATGTTTGAAAACAATTTTTATTTAAAATGGGCCACTTTTAGAATATTAACTGCTTTTATAATATTAACTGAAAAAGAAATAAAATAAATGGGAAAAGATATAATCCTAAAATGTAACCTCTTTTTTGTATAAGGCTAACATTATCATCTTTGCATATCGTTGGAAACACATTCTGTGAAGACCTTGAATCCCTAGGGATTCTCCTAGTGGCCTTCTTAGTGAGATACTTAGTGGGAAGTTAAATAAATAAGTGGATGTAATTAGATCTCCTCCTTGTGGATATCAAGACACAAGGTTATTTTTTATTTTCTGTTTTGCATCAATTGATTGTTGGTGGTTTATTATTATTACTTTCTCTATACATGTATTAGCTTTAAAATTTTCTTTTTCAATTAAGGTTTAATACCAATTTTAGTCTTTCAATTTGTAAAGTCAGTTCAAAGTTGTTCTTCTTTTTTCAAAAGTTCACAATCGTTATATGATTTACAAAAACGGTTCACGTGAATCCTTTTTGTTCAAGGTATTAAAAAAAATTAACATTCTAGCATTTTCCTTAGTCTTCTACACCCTCCTCTTCTGAAAGCTCTCTGCTGGAAAATTTTTTTCTCTACACTTCTTCAAACTCCTCATTTCTCTTTTTCCCAATTCACTCCTTCCTCTCAGCGCATTTTGGCGAAGGCCCTTGGTGACATGCTGCCATCATTTGTAGAGCTGGGAATAATGAAAGAAAGACCCTCGTACGCAATCCTACCAGGTCCCATGAAAATGGGTCTTCCACACCCAAAGTCAGCATCATGGATTAGAAGCCTTACCCAGCTAGTGATGCCAAGGTTGGGACACCCAAAGTATGTGATCCACGAACAAGGCTTTTAGATCAGGATGTAGCTCTAAATAATGAAGAGCTTATCTCAAATATTTGTTTAATGCATCGTGGATTCTGCTGGCAGCATACCATGTTGATTTTGACTTAGCCTTGAGGTTGTTGAGTTGGTCACAGGTGAGTTTGAAAGTGGAGATGGGCAGGGGCAGGGTCATCAGAGCCTGGTTTTTGGGGTTGCAGGTTGGTCTTCATGGTTGGTGCAGGCTTGTATTCAATGTGATAAAAAACCGGACGAGGTGGATCCTGAGCACAGAGCAGTATCCTGTCGAGAAGACCTAATGCTCCATTTGCTACTAATAACTTTTTCCCTATATTATGTTATTTACTATTCTTTGTACAGGTACTTGATCTACTTAAGTGCATGACAATTCCGACAGATTTTCCCTTTACACATAGACCATTGCAGGGGATCTCAACATTTTCTCTTCCTCCAATCCAACAAAATATGGTAGTTTCCAAATGAAAGTGAAGATAGTTGTGAGAAGGATGGGAGCGTTGATGATTTTGCTAGGTGATATATCTCAGCAAAATAGTTCTTTGAGTTTGTAATGTAATAGAAGCTTTACTACAGGATTTATCTAATGGTCTTCGAATTTTAGTAATATATAAATTTTAACTTTCACATTTTATTCACGTCATTACAAAAAAAAAATTATGATATTTTATAATAAATCAAATAAAAATTCAATATTTACAATATAAATACACATTAAGATCCAAAAAATTTAAAATTATTCTTCACATATAAAAAATTTCTCACTGTCATACCAGCACCTTGACTTTCACTGGTTATGCAATTTTTGTTTTGTTTTTTGTTTTTTTTTTATGGATGGAATGTTGAGCTTCAGTTCATTTCAGTACAAACAGAAGCTAAAATTAAAAATTTGTTTATGTAAATTGAATATGTGTACTGTCAAGACCTGAAAAATAAACTTAGGGTAATTGGGCCTTATTTTTTAGGACAGCCAGGTCCATAAGCTTAGAATGTCTCAATCATTGAGGGAAGCTCTTCTTTTCAAAAAGTCAGAGTGTTCATTTGCTACATTCCCCTTCTCTCTCTAAACAGAAACCCTTTTTCCTAAATAATTATTCTACCTTATCTCTAAGAGATCCAAATACTGAACCATTTAAATTTTAATTTGAAGATGCCTAAGTGTTCACAGTGGCATGGGCTTCACTTTGAACCAAACAGTTTCTTGTTCCGACTGATAAGTCGTTTTCCCCCTTTTTCTTCAAGTGTCTTGAACCTAGGGCATGCAACTTTGCTAGTTTCATTTTCCTCATGTGTTTTTCCTTCCATTCTCTGCCTATTCGAGCTCTAAGAGCTGTGTTCTATCACCAATTCGGTGATTTGTAGGTTCTGTAAGTTCAACGCTGAGTGAGTTCTTGTTAGGGCGTTTTCAATTAGCTGCTCTTTGAGAAAACTAGGTAAGGGGAGCTTATTGTATACCTTAATTTAATTGTATAATATGTTGGTGTGTTAAGTTCTGGAATGTGCAGGTTGTGTGCTTGTATATTATATTGTCATGTTTATGTAGTTGGTGCTTGAACTATTGAATTGGCACATATGGGCTATGATGGTTTTTGAAATTGATATGATAATTTTTTGACTGTGATTGAGTATGATAGGTTATAAAGTGAAAAGTAAGAAAAATTAGAAGAAAGAGAAAAGAAAGGAGATGCATAGGAGAATATTTCTATAGATAGGGATGAGAAGGCAATACAAATAGTTCGTGCTCTTAACTCTGTAGGTATATAAGAAAAAAAAATAGTAAATAAATAATTTAATAAATATAATTATGCAGGGGAGTATTACGTGATAGAAGAAATAATGTTTAGTGAATGAGTTTTATTGGGAAATGATTCACGTGTATATCATGATAGGATATTCTACTTATGTAATATACTATATTAATATAAAGGTTAAAAGCTCTTTTTGGTCCCAGTTTTGGTTCGGAAAATTCGAAATGGTCCCTGAGTTGATTTTGTGTTCAATTTCGTCCCAAAGAACGAATTTAATGTTCAATTTGGTCCTTTTCAGTAACTCTGTTAAAATTGTTAACGACAACTAGTCCACATGTTTAACTGCTAAGTGATGTGTCA
>NW_014541977.1:94926-96829 GCF_000741045.1 Vigna radiata var. radiata | reverse complement strand
ATATATATATATATATATATATATATATATATATTATAATAGAAGATGAAGTAAGTTTATTTAGTATATGGTATAGTTTTATATATATGTATTATAATGTGGGTTTGTTTGTGTTAGGGGTTCCACGTGAGGGACCCACTTTGGGAAGGTGTGAGAAGAAAGTTTTTTTTTTCTTGAAGAATGCGTGAGAAATGGAGTGAAGCGGAGGATTATTTTTCTTAGGGTGTGTTCACTTGGGGTGATTGAGGGAGTGATTGAGTGGATTTGAGGGGATTTGAATGTAATTTTTGTTGTTGTTGTTTATTTTGAACAGTGGAATCCTACAAAGATGTATGCATGCTTTCAATCCAACTTAATTCACATAATCAATCTTTTTCCAACAGATGCTTTGTTCATGAATGATCAATCAACTAAACATACATGTAAACATGGATTTAACAATTCTCACCAAGCAAGTGTTTCACTCAATCACTCAAGTGTTTAAGGAGGTCACTTTACTCTCTACTGTTCACATGTCACATAAAACAATATTGTCATTCATCTAAAATAATCAACATCTTTCACATGCACATGTCATCACAAGGACTTTTTCCAAGGCTTGTATTGTGGCTGGGCTAACAAGAAAATTGGTTTTTTTGGAATACAAAATCCTTGAGTTAAGAGAGTTTAATCATCATTCAAAGTTCAAACACACTCTCTTTTTAACCAATCTCACTCATTCCCAACTTTTTCCCTTTTTCATTTTACATTGAGTTCTTCTTACATGCATAAACTCTTTTCTTCTTTTCTTTTCTTTTCACATGCATTTTTCTTTTTCATCTTTTGAACTCAATGCTTTCCTTTTTCTTTTGCCTTTCACTTTTCCCATACAACCCCAAACTTGAACCTTTACAACACATATAATTATTCTCAACCCTAACTCAAGGTAAATCAATTCAAACAAGGGTTCTCATACTGTTTAAGGTCAAGGTTCAAAAAGGGTATATCGTTTATAATTCTTTTAGGTGAAAATTTGGCTAAGTAAGGGATTTCCAAGCATGGCCTTGATCATATGACATGCACATGCAATTTAATCAATTAACAAGATTAAGTCAATACCATTCATGATTCCCTGTGAACAGTGCACACAAAAATAAAACTCTGAAGCTCAATACCTCACATAATCAGGCTTTCTCACTTCTCACATGAATGCTGCTTAGCATCAAAATCACAATCATGAATCACTTACTCATTTGTTCACATAGCTAGTGAACCATCAACCTAGATATCAACATTCACACATTCTCAATCATCATCCACAATCAATCATCAATAGTAAACAACTCATCATGCAATAAATTAGAACCATTATCCGAATAAGTGTACAAGCCAAGCATAGACTCAAACATAAAGTTAACCTACACTACTAATTCAAAGTACAAAGAAAAAGAAGAAGAAAATCCCTGTCAATGCTCTGGCGTCCATCAATAGATGCTCTCAATGCAGATCCTCATCTGAGTCATCATCATCATCACCCTCCTAGGTGTTAACGGATTGGCAAGTGTACCAAATCGTATCAAGTAATAATAAATGGTAAATCCAAGTATCGTTTTCCCAAGAGACTCGAAAGGCCTTATCGTTCCTGTGAATTAAGATAGTAAGACTTGAAAGGAAAAAATAATTAAGTGGGTATAAGAATAAAATATGAACATGCAAAAGAGATTGATTCAATTGACGAGAAGAAAACCATGGATGAATGGAGTTGTTGGGGGTTTACAATTTAATCTAATCCACTCTCTCTTATCTACAACTCTTGAATTATTAGTTTTTTTAATTAATTGTCATGCAACCTTCTTAGCCTACCCTTAACCCGATCCCTCGGCGAAAAGAGCCTAATACTAATTACTGGCTTGCTATCCCTAGC
>NW_014541977.1:91365-94446 GCF_000741045.1 Vigna radiata var. radiata | reverse complement strand
AAATAATCAAGAGTTTCAATAAAAGAGAGTAACAAAAGATTACATTGTTTCCCCCAACAACAATAGGGTTTAGTTCACCATTTTCATGGTGAATCTAGATGAAAAATGGATGAAGAATGGAAAAGCAAAACCTAGAAAAGATGAAAAGGAGCCTAAGCATCCAAGAGATCCTCTTGAGAGAGCAAAATTAGGTCTGGCCGCCCCCTTTTGTCAAAAGAATGCATCTCAACTCGCAATAGGGCTATTTATAAGTGAGGAGCACAACAGAAAACAAGCCTAAGCCCAACAGACAACTGCCCGGCGGAACAAGTGTGACGCCTGGCGGTTTCCCACAAATCGCAAAACCGCCCGGCGATGTAAGTTGTTGTCGGGCGGTTTCCCTCAAATCCGCCCAGCGCCAACGCCAGTGCCTACTCCTCACCCTGGACCGCCCGACGGTGTAAGTTACCGCCGGGCGGTGCGTCGACTCTTCAAATCTTAAATTTTCTTCTCTTTTCTTAAGTCTACTACCTTTATCTTCAGCTCCATTCTTCACTTTCTCAAAAATACTACAAAACAATGCAAAACAAGCATAATATCGCTAAAAACAGCTTTTGACTCTCTACAGACTCATTTATTGAGTTTTGCTTGATTCTAAGCTCATTCTAAGTAGTAAAGGGCGTAATTTGGTCTAAAATGACATATGAAAATAACTGTTTTTCAACCTTCATCAACACCCCAAACTTAGACTTTTGCTTGTCCTCAAGCAAAACAAAACAAAACAACACACAAAGAAAAATAACATTTGGCTTTCTACTATTCCATCCAATGTTTTAACATTCCAAAAGTACATGACAAAACTATTCAATCCCAAATCTTCAGTGAAATCAAAATAACATGCATGTATGCTTTCAATCTAGAGATTGCACAACAGATGTTACACATTATGAATGACCAATCCACTAAGCAAAAATTCACTCATGAAAGATTAACAGTTTATACCAAGCAAGTGTTTCACTCAATCAATCAAGTGTTTAAGGTGACACTCCAACTCTCTATTGTTCACAAGTCACATGAAACAAAATTGCCATTAATCTCAAACAATTAACATCTTTACGTGCAAATGCCATCAAAAGGACTTTTTCAAGGCTTGTAATGAGGTCGGGCTAACAAGAAGAATTGGTTTTTTTCGGAATGCAAAATCCTTGAGTCAAGAGAGCTATCAAAGTATTTAACAATTAAACACAACTCTCCTTCTCACCAATCTCTCTTATCCCCAACTTTTTCCCTTTTTCTTTTTCATTGAGCTCATCTTCATGCTTTTCTTCTTTTCTTTTCTTTGTCTCGTGTATTTTTCTTTCTCAACATTTGAGCTCAATGCTTTACAATTGCTTTTCAATTTTCCCCCATACAACCCCAAACTTGAACCTTTTCATCACATACAATTAAGCTCATCCCAACTCAAGGTAAGGAATTTTAAGACAAGGGTTCACATCCTGTTTAACGCTAAGGTTCAAAAAGGGTATATGACATTCACATGCAATATCATTCATGCTTTTCAAAAATGGCCTTGATCATATGACATTCACATGCAATTCAATCAATCATTGAGATTAAAGCAATATCATTCATGCTTTCCTATGAACAATGCATACAACAATAAAAACTCTAGAGCTCAATACCTCACAAAACATGCTTTCTCACACAATATTCAGTCATACACCCTGCTTAGTGATGGGTGTCGCGGCCCATGCAAAATTTAATGAGCATATTAGAAATGCAGTATAGCTAGGAAGTGACTCCTAGGTCGTCTCTCAAGGACCAAATGCGGTTCGAGTCTTAGGTCTAATTTTTAGTGGGGGGGTTTGAAAGTGTTCTTGCAAGGAAAATTAAATTAAAATAAAACTGGAAATTAAATACAACCAAACATAATTGAAAACATTAAAATAACTGAACAAGGCATGAAGACCGAACGGTCCTACAGGTGACCGAACGGTTCTACATTGAGACTAATCGGTCTCTAAAACAAGATTAGTAAACTAATTAAAATGCATCACATAATATAGAAACACATGGTATGATATTTAAATGCAACATTTAAGCTAAAACAAGAAATGCATATGACAATGGGAAATCACGTGAATTAAGATGAAATGTTGGTGCATAAAGCAATTGAAGAAATAAAACATTTAATGCAAAAATTGTTGAACCAATTAAAAGCATGGTAAAATGAAATTCCGTGATGATGAGCATTAAAAAAGAGTAAATGGTAATTAAGCAAAAATCAAATAAAAGTAAATAGGAATTCAACGTTATATGGCATTCCACTACTTATAAAATATAAAAATAATTTAGGTTCATGCATAAAGACAATAAAAATAAAAACTATTGGATTTATCTTGAACAAAACCATTAGCATATTCCTATTCACGTGACAACAATTCTTTCTTCAATTAAATAAAAAAAAACGTTGCACCCTAAAATGAAATCAACTTCCTTCAGCAAAAGAAAAGTAATCTTCAGCATTGCAAAAACAAGGAAATGGAAAAGTAAATGAGCTTCTAAAAATTAATCCTCAAGGACCATAACAGCGTGCACCTCTCCTTCGTGAGACAGCAAAATGATTTCTCCTCTTCCATTACGTGGCAGCGGCTGGATACTCCTAAGGAAATGAATTATCCACCAACTGGATGCACCGTCTCCAAGCGAAAAAAAAACGTTCCAGACCAAATAAAAATGAGCTTTCGTCGAGAATCCCCAAAACGCTGCAGCCAAAAAAATTCTCCTTGTGTGTGTGATGGCTGTAGCTCCAAAAGCAAGGCCATGTGTCACCAAAAATTAGGGTGGGGTCCACCCTAAAAATAAAAGGAAACCCTAGGACAAGTGTCCTACAATTTTGGGCCCCTCATAATTTTTTAACAATGGCCCAATTTCCAAAAGTTTGTCCAAAAAGTTTAAGCAATTAAATTACAATACAACTAAAATTTAAAATGTCTAATTTGAGTGTCTTGAATTTATTTTGTCTCCTCCAAATGTCCCAAATTGTGTTTCCAAAATTTTCCCTGAAAATAATAATGCAAATAATTAGCTCAGAAAATTCAA
>NW_014541977.1:69846-91055 GCF_000741045.1 Vigna radiata var. radiata | reverse complement strand
CCCTGAAAATAATAATGCAAATAATTAGCTCAGAAAATTCAAATTAATTAAAATTAGAATTTCCGGTCAAATTAAGCATAATTAGGAAAAACGGGAAAATACCGGACAATTAAGAACAATTCCCTGATTAATTCTAGCACAATAAACTAAGTGAAATCAATAAAATATCGATTCATCACTTAGCATCATAACCACAATCATAATTTATCACACATCTGTTTCACTGAATATTCACATACAACACAACTCAATTATCATCCACATCAAATAATCATCAAATAGTTCCATCATGCTCATCAGTCAGTCAAACATTTTCAGAAAAAGTAATCAAGCAAAGAATACACACTGAAATTAAAATTCAACCTATTCTAGAAATTTAAACTGCAAGAGTAAAAGAGAGGAAACTAGGTTGCCTCCTAGTAATGCTTGTTTAACGTCCCAAACCTGACCCAAACCTATTTAACACTTGTCAGTAAGTGTTATTCCTTCCAACACCCATCAGTAGTTGTGCCTTCCTAGAATCCTTCAGTGGATTTAAAATTTTTAGCATCCATCAGTAGATGCTACCCAAAAATTGTTCCGAAGATTCAAAATTTACATGTTCCAATGAAAGTAAAAATAATTGAAAATGAAAAATTGTTCTTAAAAATACAAAAACTGATTTCCAACAATTCAACTCTTTTTCTTCACGATGGGATCTTCATCGTCCCACCAGCTTAATTTCTTTTTGTTCACCCTCTTGACCTGTTTGTTGTATGGTGCTTCAATTTCCACCTCCCCTTTTTCTTTCAACTCCTTTATTATCCACTCCTTCCTTTTATATTTCACTTTCCTTCCCCGTCAGAGTGGTTCTTCTCTTGCTTTTGGGTGAATGATTTGTTAAAATCGCTGCAACGAAATTATTAGCGTGGAACAAACCAAGAGGGGGGGGGGTGAATTGGATATTTATTTTTCGCGTGCCTTTAATAATTTTTCTCTTTAATTTTTCTTACTAAGCAGATAATAAAATATAAACAAGAGTAAGGGAAAGAGAAAAATGCACAGGTGATTTCTTCCTGGTTCAGATCACAAGGATCCTACGTCCAGTCGCTTATCTCTAACAAGATAAACTTTTTCACTATCACAAAACAATTACAAATATTAGTCATAGAGAAAAATAATTTGTAAAAGTTTAGAAATACCACCTCTCTTGAAACCACAAGAGATGAACTTACAAACACCTCCTTTGAATAATCACAAAGGATGACCACCTCCTCCTAATGCTTCACGAAGGATGATTCTCTTCCAATCACTTCCTCGGATACACCAAGGATGAGTAAGCTATTCCTCCGTCACCGCAGTAGCACTTCAGGGCTTTGCAAACGAGAGTTTCCTTAGCTTCAACAATCTCACAGAGTTCTCAAAGAGTTTAGAGGTTCTTAGCACAAGGGAAGAGTTAAATTCGAAATAAAGAGTGAGCCATTTTATAGACTCAACCCAATACCCTTCCATTCTTCGAAAACAGGCCATCTAACACATTTAATCAATTAACATAAGTATTAATCGATTAAAATGAGTACAACGGCTAGTTTTTCAAATCTGAAACACCCAACGGCTAGTGTTAATCGATTATTCTCAGGATTAATCGATTAACTAATCGATTAAAACTTACTTTAATCGATTATTCCAGGGGCAATGGGGTTTTCAGTGCTAGCCTCGTTTTAATCGATTAAAACTTGGTTTAATCGATTAAAACAGCTTGTGGAAGATTCTCAATAAAAAATAAATTACATATAAACCACAAGAATCAACCCTAATACATTTTAGAGCACTATTACATCATTTTTTATTATTAACAAAGCTTTATCAAATGCGGAGATCTTTAATCCTTCTTTGTGAATCTTGTCTTGTGCAAATCTGTTCATCATCAAAACTTCATCTTTTAATTTTGCTAACATGATTCTCCTGCTTTTATTCACTAGTGCCTGCAAAACATTACAACTATCAGAATAATTAGTACCTGACGTGCTCTCTTCTTGCTCGGCTTCACTCTCCTGCTCCTCACGTTTGGGTCTTTTCACCACTTTGATCTTGTTTTCATTATACCTAGTATAAGGAAACAAGTGGTCTAAGTCTCTCATCATTATTCGTCCATCATGCACACTAATAAGCATCTTCGAAGTTGCCATAAAGGGCCTTCCTAAAATCACAGGAAACTCATCATCCGTGTCCATATCCATGACAATGAAGTCGGCCAAAAATTCAAGTTGTTCCACTCGTACAATAACATCTTCCGCCACTCCCACTGGTATTCTTGCCTAACCATCGGCCATCATCACAATAAGATCAGACGGTTTCAACACAATCCCTCGTATTTTTGTTAGAAAATCTGTGGGCATCATGTTAATGCTACACACCCCGGATATTTTACTTTTAGTGGATGATCTCTCTTTAGAGGTTGAACAGCAGCATCCTCCTCTTCATCAGTGAGTTCAGTCTCTTCTTTACCTCCACTAACGTTGAACTTTCTAGCCTCTTCTATTTCCTGGCTCTCCTATTTTGCCTCAGCATCTACCATCTCTTTGTCTCCGTCTTCACTACACCCCTTATTGACTAGATCATCCTCAACCTTCTTTTCTTCTCTTACTATAGCAACTCTGCACTCTTCTTTGGGGTTAACATCAATGCTAGCCCGGAACTGGTGCTTCTCAGTGGCTTCAATCCTTTTCGACAGGTTGCCAATCTGTGACTCCAATGATTTGAAGCTTGCTTGATTACTATTTAACTAAGATTCATAAATTCTAAAGAATTTATCAAATCTCCCACTTAACTCTCTGATTGTCTCAGTTAAACTATTCACCTGCTGCCATAAGGGAGAGGGTTGTTGTTGCCGGAAGTTGCCCACTTGTCCAGATGAATTATTCTGGCTTTGCCCAATACTTGGATGATTTTTCCAACCTTGGCTAGAATTACCTTGGTTGAAATTTCCTTGCTTGTATTGAAATTGAGCTCCCATATAATTAACATCTTGTTGCATCTCCTCAGTGAAAGCACATTGACCATTGATATGGTCGCCACCGCATAAGTCAAAAAGTTGTTGTGTCTGAGAAATATTTCTAATTCCCCTAGGAAGTTCCGAAAGGACTTTCGTCAACTTGTCTAATTTTTGGCTGAGAAGGTGATTCTGAGCAACTGCAGCGTCTTCAGCAGGAAGACGCAAGAGTCCTCCTTTTTGTATGCCCCTCTCACTCTGTGAAACTTCATTTAAGGCCATCTCTTTAATCAAATCATACGCCTCATCTTCTGTTTTTCTATTGATACTACCTCCAGTTGAGGCATCCAACATCATCTTGGAATGAGCACGTAAAACTCCAAGGAAAGCAAGTAAGTATGAAGTTTTATCGAACCCATGGACTGGGGTGGCCCTCAATAAACCTTTAAATTTGTCCCATGCTTGCCCGAGGATTTCCTCCATCCCTTGCTTGAACGAAGAGATCTCCAGCTTCCCTTGATTAATTTTTGGAATTGGAAAGAATTTAGTAACAAATTGTTGTGCCACCGCCTCCCAAGTCCTGAATGTTCCTTCAGGGAAAGAATTCAACCAATCCTTTGTGTTTCCTCCAAGAGAGAAAGGAAACAAACTGAGTCTAACTCTATCATCCGACACTCCAGTTATCTTAACAGTGTTGCAAATCTCACCAAAGATAGTCAAATGCTTATAAGGATTCTCATTTGACAACCCATGGAATTGATTATTCTGGACTAACTAGATGAGTGTCAGACTCATCACCATGCTAGTTGCTTTATCAGCTAGAACTGCAATACTGTTGAAGTTTAAGGGGCCTACTGCATCAGTTGCGTCCCCCAGTGCACGTCTAGGAGGAGGTTGGTTAGCCATCTCCTCGAATTCTGAAACAAGAATCTCAAGCGAAGACTGCGAAAATGCTTCGGGAGAAAGAGATCTCTCACGTGAAGGACGTCTCTTTCTCCTCCCTTCTGGTAAACCTTCTAAAAGAGGTTGCTGGTCTTTTCTGCTTCTAGTATGTATTGCTTCCTGCATACACAAGAAACACACCCTAAAAGCACTTCTACAGAAAAATAAAATAAAATGCAATTAAACAAAAATAAAACAAAAATATTTACAACAAGTCAACTTCAATTAATCCACACTACTTGAAAAAGTAAACCTCGAGTCCCCGACAACGGCGCCAAAAACTTGTTAACGGATTGGCAAGTGTACCAAATCGTATCAAGTAATAATAAATGGTAAGTCCAAGTATCATTTTCCCAAGAGACTCGAAAGGCCTTATCGTTTGTGTGAATTAAGATATTAAGACTTGAAAGGAAAAATTAATTAAGTGGGTATGAGAATAAAATATGAACATGCAAAAGAGATTGATTCAATTGACGAGAAGAAAACAATGGATGAATGGAGTTGTTGGGGGTTTACAATTTGATCTAATCCACTCTCTCTTATGTACTCCTCTTGAATTATTAGTTTGATTAATTAATTGTCATGCAACTTTCAAAGTCTACCCTTAACCCGATCCCTCGGCGAAAAGAGCCTAATACTAATTACTGGCTTGCTATCTCTAGCTTCCCCTAGCAATTAATACAGCATTATAGAGCAGAAGTTAAAAGCAATTGATCATCCTACCCATATCCCTAGGTGGTATTGCATAATCAAGAAATTACTCACCAGTTCATGACATTATTGTACGTCCCCGTATCAATAAAGACAAACATCAGTTTTCGAATGAGTTAAACGATAAAGGCATTAAGCACAAATGAGAACCCAACAATTAATGATCAAAACATATGGAAACCATATAAATAATCAAGAGTTTCAATAAAAGAGAGTATCAAAAGATTACATTGTTTCCCCCAACAACAATAGGGTTTAGTTCACCATTTTCATGGTGAATCTAGATGAAAAATGGATAAAGAATGAAAAAGCAAAACCTAGAAAAGATGAAAAGGAGCCTAAGCATCCAAGTGATCCTCTCCAGAGAGCAAAATTAGGTCTGGCAGCCCCCTTCTGTCAAAAGAATGCATCTTAACTCGCAATAGGGTTATTTACAGGTGAGGAGCACAACAGAAAACAGGCCCAAGCCCAGCAGACAACCACCCGGCGGAACAAGTGTGACGCCCGACGGTTTCCCACAAATCCGCCCAGCGCCAACGCTAGTGCGTACTCCTCACCTTGGACCGCCCGACAGTGTAAGTTACCGCCGGGCGGTGCGTCGACTCTTCAAATCTTAAATTTTCTTCTCTTTTCTTGAGTCTATGACCTTTATCTTCAGTTCCATTCTTCAGTTTCTCAAAAATACTACAAAACAGTGTAAAACAAGCATAATATCGCTAAAAACAGCTTTTGACTCTCTACAGACTCATTTATTGAGTTTTGCTTGATTCTAAGCTCATTCTAAGTATTAAAGGGTGTAATTTGTTCTAAAATGACATATGAAAATAACTGTTTTTCAACCTTCATCACTAGTCATCCTCAAAATCTTCATCATACTCCTGGTCATCATCTTGTCCTCCTAAAGTTCCAGCAGCTGCGGACCCACTACCATGTGCCTACTGCTGAGGCCAATCCATCGCACTATGGAATTCATCCATAGTCCACCTGTGTGTTGGTGGTTGGTCATAAAGTCCTATAATCATCTCGGCAGTGGCCACCTGCCCTTTGTAAAGGGACTCCATCCTCGCCTCTATCATAGACATGTACATGTCTCTCTTCTGGAATGGCTCAGGCTTCTCTGCTGGTGCATCTGCAGGCTCATCCTCCTGTTGTGTTGCTGCCCTCCTAGGACATCTCCTAGGGACTGCTCCAACTGGCTCGTCACCTCGACAATACTGACGAAAATAGGAGGCACTAATAGCACTCCTCGGCCTTTCAAAGGATGGAACTGAAGTGTCCACTCCTGCCTGTTGGCACAAATATGTGATTAGGGACGAATGTCCCAGTGGCATCCTGCTGCTCACAATGTCGGCGCAGCTCATAATCTCACTGGTAATGATCTTCCCCACATTCACGTCCATCTGCCTCAACATACAGTAGATGGCCAAGATCCGATGCAAAGTAATGTCAGAAACATGAGAGCATGGCTAGATGTTGGCATGTGTAAATGTCATCCAGTATTTGGCTAGGGGAGTTAAGTCCATATGGTGATGAGTAGCAGGAGGTCTGTTAAGTCCCTGGCAAGTGTACCAGATCGTTATCAAGTAATATAAACGGGTAAGTCCGAGTATCGTTATCCCAAAGGACTCTTAGGCCTTAACTTTCATGTAACCTATTCGCATAAGACTTGAGAAAAGAGAATTAATTGGGTGGTTATATGCAAAGAACAAAAATAAACATGCAATGCAATTGATTCAATTGGTTTTGAGAAACTATGGATGAATTGTGTTGTTGGGGTTTACAATTTCATCTTATCCATTCTCGTATATCTACTCTTATTATTTAATTCACTTATTTATCTAATTACCATGCATACTTTCTTAATTACCCTTAACCCAATCCCTTGGTGAAAAGAGCCTATTACTAATTACCGGCTTGCTATCCCTAGCCTCCCTAGTAACCAATAATGCAATGCGTTCTAAAGCAAATACAATTGACCGTCCTACCCCTATCCCTAGGCGATATTGGCATAATCAAGGAATTTCCCACCAGTTCATGACATTACCGTACGTCCCTATATCGATAAAGACAAACATCTTTTACTGAATGAGTTAAACAACAAAAGCATTGAGCACAAATGAGAACCCAACAGTTGATAAACAAGTATATGACAAGCATGTTAAATAAATAAGAATTTGAATATATGAGAGTTTCAAAAGATTACATTGTTCCCCAACAACAAAGGGTTTAGTTCACCATAATCATGGTGAAACTAGATGAAAATAATGAAAGAATGGAAGAAATAACCCTAAACTTGGTTGAATNNAGCCTAAGCATCCAAGGAACCTCCTCCAAGGGGTGGAATAGCTCTGCACGTTTCTCACTGCCAAAAGAATCCTCTTCTAATTCGCACTGGGGCTATATATAAGCCCGAAAAGATAACAGACAAATTACAAAAAGATTTGCAGAATCTAACTAAAAAAACAGACAACCGCCCAAGCGCCTAATTTGACCGGTCAGCGGTTTGCCTCTAGCCGCTCTGACCGCTCAGCTGTTAGTTTTGCCACTGAGCGCTTTACCTCTAATGGCTCTGAGCGCTCAGCGGCTTGCTTGACCCTTCTTTTCATCATTTTTCTCCTTCTTTCATGGGTCTAAGTCCACCTTACTTTACTTCCATCTTTAATTCATCTAATAACCCTGCAAAACAATGCAAAACAAGCATAATATCGCTGAAACCAACTTTTGACTCTCAAAAGACTCAACTAAGTGTTTTACTTGATTAAAGCTCATTCTAAGCCATAAAAGGGTGTGTTTTACTATCAAATTTAAGCATGAAAATAACGGTTTTTAGACCGTTATCAAGGTCTTAGTCTTGGAGGCTTCCAGTATGCTCCAAGGCGCGAAATAGGCTAACCTCGTGAGTGTGGCAGGGTGGGGAACCCAAGTTTCATAAGTCACCACGGGTGCAAGACCTGTCATAGCTCGACAATCATTCTAAGGTCTGGACGTGTTAAGTCTAGAATATAACATGCATAGGTTGTGTGCTTTATCTTGCTTAATTGAAGTATTATTTGTTAGGAAACAGGTAGGCTTCGTTTTACACCAAGAGGGGGGGGGTGAATTGGTGTTAGTTGAAAAACAAAATCTTTTTGCAATCTTGGTATGAAAAATGTAAAGCTTTTTAAACTTTCTTGAAAAGCAAGTAATGAAAATTCCGTGCAGCGGAAAAACGCAATTGACTGCTAAACAGATAGAGTTGACTGGAAATAAAAAGTGTAGGGATAGAGAAAATCAAACACTGGTTTTTATACTGGTTTGGCCAACAATGCCTACATCCAGTGTCCTTCCAACCCAGGAAGCAAATGTACTATAATGGTTGCGGTTTTTACAACAAGGAATTTATAGAAGCACCACGCAAAAATATAAATCTTCTCTATAACCCAAAACCAAAATATAGTTGTACACACAAAATCCAGAATTGTAGCAAGAATCCCCTCTTCTGTAATCTGCACCCACGTTGAACAACCTTCAACGTGTAACCAGCACTCTTCACAGGGTGCCAAGTCTATCACAGCAGACTTCACAAGTTGCCAAGCCTTCAATCAAATGCAACAATCTTCATAGGATGCCAAGCCTTCAAGATCAAATGAGCAGCACCTTCTTTGTGCAAATAATGATCAAGCGGTATGTGCAATGGACTCCTTCCTTTGAATCTCTCTCAAGAAAGATCACCACCGTCTTCTTGGAGAATTCTTGGAGCTTCTAAAACAAAGAATTCAATCTGAAACAGGACAATGGAAATATTAGATCACAAAAGTCACAGAACAATTTGTGTTCTGTTTATTTATAGTTTTTTGTTATATCAAATTGCTTCTCAATCGAATAGCCTACTAATACAGTCGATTGTATTAAAACAATTATAATAGACAGTCAACACAAGGCTCCTCAGTCAACAAAATTAACAGACATTTATGACAGTTGACCATGTCATACAGTCTTCACTAACTTTTGAAAAATATAGTCGTTGGAGCGTGTAGGCCTAACAAAATTCCAAACAGATAGTAATACAGTCGAATATGTAATCCCCAATGTTGACTGACACATGAAAAAACACTTTGAAATTATTTTCAACTCAAAATCTCACATAGCACATGTTCACAAAATCTGTATAAAGATTTTAGCATAGTCGAAGCCATCATGAGTGTATTCGACTGGACTAGAAGTTTGTCAAAACAAATATAAGTTCATAAAGGTGCTTGTGATCTTTTTCTTTCCAGAAATGTGCAGTAATCAAAAACATTTTATTTCTCATTTCAATACAAGTATATTCCATGCACATTTCAATACAAGCATGTTCCACGAATATAACACACAATCAATCATAGGAGCATACATTGTAATTCAACAAAACATGTTCAGCAGATATGACAAACACTTCAGAACAAGAACATGTAATGCAACAACATGTGTACTGTTATTACGCATTGTGTTGTCATCACCAAAAACTAGTTTGATATAGAGTTTGTGTTGTCAACAATCTCAACAATCTTCCCCTTTTTTGATGATGCACAACCATGATTAATAACTCAACAATGTTTGTACACATTAACATATGACAGAGTAAAAACAAATATCAGAAACAATTAAAACAGTTCATACTCTGCATATATAGCAAAAATATCAAGCAGATAAAGTATGATGCAACATTTCTCCCCATATAGACTTGCTCTCATACACTCGTGTATATCTCTCCCCCTTTGTGCATTAACAAAAAAGGAATGCTTCAGATATTTATGCAGTTTTTTTAAAAAACAGAGATGCATCATAAGGATATGCAGTTTGTAAAATACAATGATGCTCTCAAAATCACAAGTTCATCACAAAACAGTGTAAACTCCCCCTTAAATGTAGGTGTGTGATGAAAGAATGTGTAAAATAGTGATACTCCCCCTATCATTATGCATGAGTTTCAAAAACAGTTTGAGTGCACAATGAAGAATATCACAGATTAATCAACAGTTTAAACACAAATTTGTATCACAATCATATTAACAAAACACATATATATATGCAATGATACAAATAACAACAATCTCACAATATTATCTCAATTCAGATATTGAAGCATGTAAAGAGCAGAGATAATAGCAAAATATTAATGATTTAAGCAGACAATAAGGATAAAATCAAATTCCAGAATTGGAATTGTTAACCCATTTAGAAGCAGTCGAATGCTGGAAATCATCAGTCGAATGCATTGCTTTTTGCAAATGTTGAATTTCAATTGTAGATGTCCAAAGCAATGTCCTTCCTGCAAAACCTTTCAACAACCTTTTCTAGATCAAACATAGTGGTTAAGCAAGAATTAAATCATATCAAAACAGAAGTCAATATGTAAGAATGCATGACAGATTTAAACAGAGCATAGTCGAATCAATCAAACAGTATGCAAGATATCAATCAAACAGTTTAAGTAATTGGATTGATTCAAACGAATAATTTCATTTCCTTGAGTTAAAGATATTACATTGATGGTGTAAAGCAAGGAAATCAAGACAAACATCAAAAGATGGCCTTATAGCCATTATACAAAATGAAAGACCTAAATTAGGACTCAACATTGCTACAAGTACTGGCATATTTCAACTAATAATCCTTAGTCCATGTCAGAGAATTCAGTGGACTATTCATCTGATGTACTGCTTTCCTCTTGAGATCTCTCTTGATCATTCAAGTTTCCATTGATGGAGTTTAGTTGATCAGCCACAAATATCTCAAATTTTGTCATAGGTGAAAAATTTGTTTCATCTTCAAAGAACCATCCAATGGAAGTCTCTTTCATTCCCATTTCTTTCAGTGTACCATTGTTTATCTCATTTGAGTAATCACAACAACGAGATTTTTCATCACTTGATCTAACACCTTGTACCAAGAGAATCCTGCTAATGAGAACAACATATGGAAGATAAGGTGAGTTCGTGAAAGCTGTCAGCCTCATGTGATTTTTAATCACTTCTATCCAGTTAGTGGGAATTTTATTGATGATAGCATGCATCAAATATATGTCTTCAGTGGTTAGATGATTATGAACAATTCTCTCAGGTAGCATGATCCATGAAAGAATATGAGCAATGACCTTTTCTTCCTTCTTTAAACCATTGATGGAAAACTCTCTTTGTGGAGATGCATCTTCAGGATATCTTCTCCAATTTGAGTACAATTCCCTTTTCTTTAAGTTTGCATTCAGTTCAGAGATGGGCAAATGCGAGAGTGCACCTTTTGCTTCAAGTCCAATGAACAACGTCCAGATGAAATCATCTATCTCAATGTTTACACCCTTTACTCTGGACCTCATGAAATCATTTTCAAATTTAAGATTATGGTAAAATACTTCCACCAAATCAGGATACCACACACCTTTCATTTGGACGAGACTTGACAGACCTTGGAACTCCAGTAATTCAGGAAAATTGAATCCCTCTTTTCTGAACATTCTAAACTTAATGTAGTATGGACAAGCCATCGTTTTTTATGGGTTCAACAGAATTTAACTTCTTGACTCATCATCACTAATCCATCCTGAAGGATCAGGATTTCTTGACACAACGACTTCCTTTCCTTTTCCTTTGTTTGAGCTTTGGTTTGAAGAGGCCATCGTGAGATCACAATTCTTTAGAACACACCTTCTTGGTCTAAGGATTATCATAGAAATTTGCTTGTAGAGTAACAGGCACAATACAAGGGTGAGCATTTAAAGTGTTTCATAAGACCTCTGATTTAAATTTTAACATTCAAACCATTTCCACCATTAATTGACATAGTCGATTGAATTAATATTGGATTCGACTTGGACTCATAAAAATCATTTTCAACCAAATTCAATCAATCAAACCATTAACCACACAGCACAAACAATCATACAGCAACAATTAATCAGTATATGCATGATGAAGTAGATAGATACAGATTTACTAGTTGAAGATACTCAAGGTTTTTGATATGTTCCATAGTTGATTCATCATTGAGAACAATTCTGCATCAACTGTATATCCTGCAAAATAATTAAGTTTTGGTTGCTGGTACCCATTTGACTTTGGGTCCCTAATTGTTAGTTCTTGTTACATGTTCCTTTGGTATCCATACACATAATCCTTGAGGAACAACAACATTTCTATAATAACAATTTCTAACAGTATGACCAACACAGTTGCAATAAAAACATGCATTTCTAGCAGGTTTTCTTAACTCATTAAGTTTCCTAGCATTGGTTCTGTTAGAGTAAGCTTTGTATCCAATTCATTGTCTATTCTTAATTCTGCTAGATAAATTTAATACAGCATCTAAATTGTCTCTTTGTTGAAAGGCTTTTTGGTCGCACAAAAAGTCAACAAAACCTAATCCCCACTAATGTAGTATAGGGCTGACTAGGGATCAATCCAAGGACTTGGCAAAATAAAGTTTAGAATTATAGAATTATAGCCTAATTTTATTAAAACAAAGTGAGGAAAACAATATGTAAAATGAAATCTGATAAAAGAGCATATTTTGTACTCTACTATTTACTATACTTACAATTATTAAGCTAATTACTATAACAAACCTATAACTACTATTTAAGAAAAAGGAACAGAAGGGTCTTATTAGTTTTTCTCCATGTGCTCTCTACTTTAACAACATCAGTTCTTCCTCAAAGGCTGGCAATCGGTTCTGCACTCTCCAAGCACCTTGTTGCAGCTGCTGATTCTGTGTGTTCCAGGTTCCTTGAACAACACTAACACCGTCTCTTGCCTTCACCAAAGTTGTCTCAGTGTCTACAACTTCCTTTAGATGATGGACAATGGTATTTATGTCAATTGTGTTCTCAGCATAATCAATGACTTCATTAGAGTCATTTCCATCCAGCTTGCACATAATGTACTCTTCCTTTGCACCTGCAAAACAATTGACAGTAGAACATATGGCAGAACTAATTTCTTCACAAATTTCACAACCACCCCGAAGGCATGTACAACCAGTGAGTTTTTCATTGCCTAGCTCCACAGAATTTAAGAACTCAGCAAACTCAAGTCCAAGTTCTAATCCTAAATCAGTACAAGCATCTTCAAAAACAGCCATATCAACTTTCACATCATCAAAAACTACATATCTATCATCATGAGCATCTAATTCATCATCAAGAAGTGCATTTAAATTTTTGCAATCATAAAAAACACTAGATGCAGGTATATGAATTTTATTAATGGAAAATGCTGAATTTATGATATCAAAATGATCAAAGCAAGGGGTAAAATCAGCAACTTCTACAGGCACATCATGCATATGATCAAACACAGTGAAATCAATTTGAGGCTCACATACATCAGCATAAAAATCCACTTCATAGTACTGAAGCACCAAAACATGGTTGGCAACTTCCCTCATTTTTCTCAAATACTCTTTAGACTTTCTGAAATCAGTTTGTACTTCAAGCACAATAGGTTCAATTTTTAAATCAAAAGTAGAATCAATTTCACAATGAGGTTCAGTATTATCACCACCATCATAAAGTTCACATACAGGTCCAGAATCAACTGATGCATCCATACAATCATCACTCATCAGAGAATTGGAATTATCATTGACGAAATTTAAAACAGAGTATGAATTAGTGAAAGAAGGGTTAGAGTATACAATTACAGAGGTGGTTGGAAACTTAATCTTTGGAAATTTTGAGGCAGCAGGTGCCATCAGTGGTGCTCCATTAGGTTCAGCCCCTTTTTCCTCTTCAGCTCTCCCTGTCAGCTTCTTGATAGTAGATACCAATTGAACCACTTGATCAGTCATTTCTTGAAAATCTGTTGATGGCAAATCTTGTTGCACTTGATCACAGAATTGGTACTGCCATGGCTGCAGCNACTGGAAATCCTCTTGCTCTGGCTCCTCATATTGGTTCAAAGGTGGCTGCTCATAAACTGGATGAAAATAGGGTGGAGGTTGCTGCACAAAATTCTCAGGAAAAGACTCATAAAACAGATAAAAGCCTTGTGGTTGAGCATTATAAGGAAAGAGAAATTATCATGTGCAAAATAATAACTCATGCTTACCCAAGGCTCACGGGAAGAAAACCAATCACAACACTAAATCCTATATTACAGAACTCAAATAAAAATATATGAAAGAAAAAAACTATACAAAACTATATGAATGCAAGGCTAACTCTACACTCCTAAACTTAAGTCGCCGAAGTCCCCAGCAACGACGCTATTTGTTGAAAGGCTTTTTGGTTGCACAAAAAGTCAACAAAACCTAATCCCCACTAATGTAGTATAGGGCGGACTAGGGATCAATCCAAGGAATTGGCAAAATCAAGTTTAGAATTATAGAATTATAGCCTAATTTTATTAAAACAAAGTGGGGAAAACAATATGTAAAATGAAATCTGATACGAAAGTAATCAATTGGTAAAGTGCTTATCTAATTAAAACTAATGAATGAATGGAAAGAAAACAATCTGAAACTAATGAATGTATCTAATAAGATAATAAAAGAATGACAATAAATGACGGAACAATGCATTATTTCTATCCTAAATGCAAGAAATATAACCTAAACTAGTGAACATTTTTACTTTTATGAATCAGAAATAAAACCTAAAATCAAGAATCTAATTACACGATGCAAAGATCAAATGGGTAATCACCTATATGAATGAAAGACAACATTATAGAATGGACTGTAAAATGAGAAGCTAAATCTAGAATTCAAAAAACAAATAAAAAGAAAAGATTAATCTACAATTATCACGAAAAGAACAGATTAGAACAAATTCTATTTACAACGATCACTATAGCTACTAATGGATTAAAGACATAAGCACAAACAGTAAAAGCAAGGGTAAATTTAAAGAAAGGAAAATGAAAATATCTTATACCTAAACTACGTGCATCAAAAGGTAAAAAGAAAAAAATTGGAAAAGACATATTAAGAGACAATTAGAGAACTGAGAACAGTAAACTAAATTGCATGAATCAAGAAGTAATAGGCAGGAATCGAAATTAAAAGACCAAGAATCTTAAAATGATACAAGACAGATAAAAGAACAACATTGCATTAAACATTGAAAAATTTAAATACAAGAACCCAAAATCACCAAAGGGAATTTCTTGGCCTGTCACCCACGAGAAATCCCTTCGCGAAATCAGCAGCAAAGAACAATGTATCTACCCTCAATGAAAGCTTAAAGTCTAAATGAAAGCATGAAAATGAGTCTATAGTGGTGTCTGTCACCCACCACCTATCCGTTTCTATATTACAAGGCTTCTTTTTATAGGAAAAACTGAAACAGAAAAAGAAAAGAACATGGGAAAGGGGAATGAACCGAATAACCCAACTTAGAAGCTTCCTGAATGATCTGCAACAACTTTTTGCCGCTTCGCTCTTCAACCGACAATCCAGCTCAGCATAGGACCGATCAACATCTTGGGCTTGCTTCCTTTGGGCTTTGGAAATTTATGGTCTTTGTTCAAGTTGATCCATGGAGCTCTACTTCTCTTCTTCTGCTGCAGTGAAGAACCCTAGCTCGAGGGTTGAGAAAATTTGGGGGAAGAAACTTCAATTGATTTAACCCCTACACGAATGAAATGCGAGACTTTGAACCCCTTCCAGCTTTGCCTTCACGCAGCAGCATGAAACACTGCGTTTCATTAAACTTCTCCAAAAATCTGCCAACCTCCAAAACGCACAACAACATAGGCTTAATTTCCCAAATGTATGGCAGCAGCGGCCCAATCTTATTTCAATTAGCAGCAACGTAATGCATTTCAACTTTTGCTTCTGCCAGCCCAACAACATCACTACAGCCCAAATCATTATACCTTCAAAAGCGCAGCATATATCATCTTCAGCTCTTACTCTGCAAAAAAAAAATAGAGTTTAATCAAAATAAAATCCTATAACTCTAAAAAACAAATTTTATTATCTAAAAATACAAAATTAATACTATTTCTATTTAAAACCTATTTTTATCCTAATTATACTAATCTATCTTAGTTCTAGAAAATTGAAAGCTAAACTATCCTAAAAGAGTAATATTAACATAGAAAAATGGGGAAATTTAGAGACTTAACACTCTTCCTTGAGTAAACTTAGCTAGCGTGCTAGTCAAGTAATTTATCTTTTCAATGTGAGTAGGACAATTTTCACAAGCTTTTTCAATAGTAACAGTTTTAATCTCAATATTCCTAGCAGATAACAAACCTTCATTCAATTCTTTTTCTAATTTCTCATTTTCTGCAACAAGGTCTTTAATTTTATTTTCAAAGTCTCTTCTTTTAGAGCATAGTCGATTTACCTTGTATTGTAGTCGCATGGCTTCAGCATGTAACTCTTTGAAAGCATCTTGAAGCAGATCATATTTGACTTCTACTGGTTCATTTGATATGTCTAACTCACTGTCATAGTCGTCCCATGTGACACCTGTCATATAGCACAAATTTGATTCCTCTTCTTGATCAGAATCTTCATCACTTGATTTCTCATAATCTGAGTTTTCCCAACAATGTAGACTCCTTTTCTTCTCATATTTCTGCCTTAAGGGAATCTTCACTTTCCTTTCTACTTTGGCTGTAATTCAGGACAGTCAAGCTTGATGTGACCTTCTTTTCCACATTCATAGCACTGGACAACATTTATGCTGAAGCTCTTCTTTTTGCTTTGACTTGCATGGTTAGACAGTCGACTATCATTATGCATAAGTTGACTATACTTTCTTACCATCAAGGTCATCAACTCTTTGTCGTCCATCTCTGTTTCTGTAATGTTCTTGCTTGCAGCCTTTAGAGCAATAGACTTCTTTTCTTCAATCTCTTCTTCATCCTTCAGTCTACCAAGTTCTAACTCATGTTCCCGTAACTTGCCGCACAAGGTAGCCATATTCATAGTTGTTAGATCTTTGGATTCAGAGATTGTAGTGACTTTTGGTTGTCAATTCCTGTTCAGGCTTTTCAGAATCTTAATGTTGATCTCTTCTTTATCAAAGACTCTGCCAAGAGCCATCAGGTGATTTACAATATGAGTGAATCATTTCTGGACATCATAGATGCGTTCACCAACTTTCATTCTGAACAATTCATACTCTTGTATCAACGAATTCTTCCTGGCTCTCTTGACTTCATCCGTGCCTTCATGTGTTACATCTAAAACATCCCACATTTCCTTTGCAAACTTTAATTGGGATATCCTGAAAAATTCATCAATTGTAAGTGCAAAGGCACTAATATTCTAGCTTTAACATCATACTGAGCTTTTCTATTTTCATCAGCAGTCCACTCAGTAAAAGGTTTCAAAACAGTTTCACTATCAATAATTTTTGTAGGCACATATGGACCATTCAAAGTGGCATCAATAATTCCTTTATCTTGTGATTCAAGAAAGATTTACATGTGAATTTTCCAAAAAGGGTAATTTTTCACCAACAAACAGAGGTGGTTTGTTTGTTGAAGCACCTTCACCAAAAGTTTAAAAATTTGAAGTTATCCCTAGGTTTTACAGTTGAATAGAATAAAAACAGAGTTCACTAAATTTTAAAATTTCTTATGAAAACCAGCTCTGCTGCCAATTGTTAGGAAACAGGTAGGCTTCGTTTTACACCAAGAGGGGGGGTCAATTGGTGTTAGTTCAAAAACAAAATCTTTTTGCAATCTTGGTATGAAAAATGCAAAGCTTTTTAAACTTTCTTGAAAAGCAAGTAATGAAAATTCAGTGCAGCGGAAAAACGCAGTTGACTGCTAAACAGATAAAGTCGACTGGAATAAAGAGTGCAGGGATAGAGAAAATCAAACACTAGTTTTTATACTGGTTCAGCCAACAATGCCTACATCCAGTGTCCTTCCAACCCAGGAAGCAAATGCACTATAATGGTTGTGGTTTTTACAATAAGGAATTTATAGAAGCACCACGCAAAAATATAAATCTCCTCTCTAACCCAAAACCAAAATATAGCTGCACACACAAAAACCAGAATTGCAGCAAGAATCCCCTCTTCTGCAATCTGCACCAACGTTGAATAATGCTCAACGTGTAACCAACACTCTTCACAGGAGGCAAAGCCTTTCACAGCAGACTTCACAGGTTACCAAGCCTTCAATCAAATGCAACAGTCTACACAGGATGTCAAGCCTTCAAGACCAAATGAGCAGCACCTTCTTTGTGCAGATAATGATCAAGCAGTATGCGCAATAGACTCCTCCCTTTGAATCTCTCTCAAGAAAGATCACCACCGTCTTCTTGGAGAATTATTGGAGCTTCTAATACAAAGAATTCAATCTAAAACAGGACAATGAAAATGTTAGATCACAAAACTCAGAACAATTCGTGTTTTGTCTATTTATAGTTTTCTGTTATATCAGATTGCTTCTTAGTTTAATAGCCTACTAATACAATCGACTGTATTAAAACAGTTATAACAGACAGTTAACACAAGGCTCCTCAGTCAACAAAATTAACACACATTTATGACAGTTGACCAGGTCACACAGTCTTAACTAACTTTTGAAATATATAGCCGTTGGAGCGTGTAGGCTTAACAGAATTCCAAACAGATTAGTAATACAGACGAATATGTAATCCACAATGTCAATTGACAAATGAAAAAAAATTTTGAAATTCTTTTCAACTTAAAATCTCACATAGCACATGTTCACAAAATTTGTACAAAGATTTTAGCATAGTCGAATCCATCATGAGTGTATTCGACTGGACTAGAACTTTGTCGCAACAAATATAAGTTCATAAAGGTGCTTGTGATATTTTTCTTTCCAGAAATGGGCAGTAATCAAAAACATTTTATTTCTCATTTCAATACAATATATTCCACGCACATTTCAATACAGGCATGGTCCACGAATATAACACACAATCAATCATAGGAACATACATTGCAATTCAACAAAACATGTTCAGCAGATATGACAAACACTTTAGTACAAGAACATGTAATGCAGCAACATGTGTACTTTTATTAAGCATTGTGTTGTCATCATCAAAAACTAGTTTGATATAGAGTTTGTGTTGGCAAAAATCTCAACATTATTGTATGACTCACATTGTTATGTTGTATGCTTTTATATAATTATCTCACCCTTGCAATTACTTGTTGAGTTGTGCCACGTGTGTGCTTTCCTGTTGCGATGATCATCCATTTTGGATGTGAGCAGAGGAAGGAGAGACCTCCTTGGAGCATGTGTTGGAGGAGAACGAGGATGCTGCAACTTAGTTTCACTAGGGTCTTTTCCAGCTTCGCTCCTTAGGACTAGTTTATTCCTTGGTGTTCTTTTGGAAAAACTTTCTGTTGTCTATTTTAAATTACTCCCTAATACTTGAGTTTTAAATTCCCAGCACTATTTCAAGGATGACTGTAATCTTTTATACATTAATTTACTCTTGACTGCTTTCCTTTATGATGGGGAAGTGCATACCTAGAGAGAATATTCTAAATAACATTTAAGAAATGGAGAGAAATTAAAAATGGACAAGATTGAGAAAAGAGGAAACTTATGAAGTGAGGATGCGCCACTTGAAGGAAGCTCCAAGATAAGCATCAAAGGAGGACCGCCACTTGCTTGAGCAAGATAAGGTCTACCCAAAAAAGGGACTTAAGAGACAGAGTACTATCTCAAAGAAGATTGCAAAAGTGTAAATCAACTCAAAATTCAATTGAATCAAGGTAAGGTGTGTACAAAAAGGAGACCCCTAAGCCTTCTTATATAACCTTTGGAGTGAGCTAGGATGCAAGATCTAGGAGATGTGGGACTTTTGAGTGTGTAGTCCGTCCAACAGCTGTTGCAGGTCTTCTAGGGACTTTTGAGTCCCACATTGCTCAATTCTCTCCACTCCAAAGGGTTTATAAGGAAACTAGTTCTCCTATAGTTCAAAATATGAAAGCTAGCTATGCTATTTAGTACTACAAGCTATGGAAAACGAATTACTCTTCTTTTCTTTTAAGTNCAAGCTATGTGAAGTCCCACATTGCTTGTAGTAAAGGAAAATGAAGAGTTTATAAATGTTTCCTCACTAGAAATGAATCAAAAGTAAAAGGCAAAATACAAGCCCATGAAACCTACATTATTCTTTTTTATTCTTTTTGTCACTCTGAAAGCTCTTCATTGTTGCCCCATCTATGATCATATCATCCCCCAGGTTGGGGAGGATTCAACCTCGAATCTTGAAAAACCTGCAACAAAGAGAGATTAGTGACTTATTTCTTGTATAAACCAAAGGAAATCCTCCTGGATCAAATGTCAAGTTGCAAAAATCATCAAACATTTTGTGAATGAATTTATGTTGATAAATCAATGTATATAATCAATTAATAATAGAAGAAACTCTCCTTATGTTTTTATTTTATTTAGTGGTGAAAACTAGGAGACCGTTTTTAGAGAAATTTTTTTTGTCTTTAGTCGAATGTGACCAAATGGTTAACATTAACTCAAGATTTATTGAAGAGTTGTGCAAAATACTTTTGGAACTAATAAAGAAAACTTGGTAAAAGGAGAAAAGTAGAAGGATTGAAAAACTCCCCTGTCATGGCTTGGATCCATTTGAATGATGGGAGTGGATGGTGCCTTCAGTAACACTTCCTTTGTGACTAAGACTTTGTCCTTCTCCATTTCTCTCACAAGTTCTTCTTTTTCTTTCTTTTCTCTCTCCTCTCTTTCTTTTCTCTCATTTTCTTCTTTTTCTCTCTCCTCTCTTTCTTTCCTTTCTTTTGTTTCTTTATCCTTTTTTCTATCTTGAAGGACCTCTATATGAGAAATGAGACAATTAAGCTTGACCTTCTCCTTTTCTTCACCTCTCTTGGACTTCATGATGAGGTGGTCCTCATGTATTTCCTTTGGAGTTAGAGGTATTAAGACTACCTTGCGCCCTTGGTAAGTAAAAGACATTCCATTAGTAAGACCATCATGTTGAACATTTCTATCAAATTGCCATGGTCTTCCTAATAAAATGTGAGTTACTTCCATGGGTACAACATCACAAAGAACCTCATCTTGATACTTGCCAATAGAAAAGGAAATATGTACTTGCTTGTTTACCAAGATTTCACCCTCCTCACTTAGCCATTGAAGTTTGTAGGGCTTGGCATGCGCTATAGTGGGTAGCTTGAGCTTGTCCACTACGCGTGTGCTAGCCACATTAGTGCAACTTCCCCCGTCTATGATCATAGAGCAAACCTTGCTAGCTATAAGATATCTAGTGTGAAAAATATTTTCTCTTTGAGTTGTGTCAAAGTCCTTGTGGACTTGACCCAAGAGACGTCTTATAACTAGTAGGTCGCCATCAAATGGAACCTTGTACTCGTCTTCACTAGAGGAAGAAGAAGAGTGAGAAGTGTGTGAAGGTGAAGAAGGAGGAGAGTCATCGGTGACAACCTCTTCTCCTCAAATGTACATTGCCCTCTTGTTTGGGCATGCAGATGCAATGTGACCATGACCTAAGCACTTAAAACATTTAATGTGACTTGGTCTAGAAGGAGATTTAGGTGGGGAGGAGGAATGGTTAGAAGAAGATTTGTTAATGGCCTCCTTAGAAACATCCTTGGTTTTATCCTTTGATGATGAGGATTTGTAGA
>NW_014541977.1:67297-69761 GCF_000741045.1 Vigna radiata var. radiata | reverse complement strand
ACTACATCTAAAGTCTCATCATCATGGAATTCAATTATATCTTGGATGTTGCTATTAAGTCCACTAATAAATCTAACTATTTTTTCATGATTATTTTCTTTAAGGTTAGCACGATGTAGGAGCACTTCGAGCTCACGAGCATACTCCTCCACACTTCGTCTATCTTGAGTAAGTCGTTGGAGCTTAATCAAGAGATCTGTATGGTAGTACGGAGGTACGAAACGTTCATACAAAATGTCCCTGAAATGTTCCCATGTACTCGCGGGTGAGGCCATGGTTAAGTTTCTCCTACATAGCCATTGTTTGGCGTATCCCTCTAAAGCTAAACAAACTAACTTTACACGCAAAGGTTCATCTATGCTATAAAAATCAATAATATAATCTACTTTAGCTATCCAATCTAGAAAAATAAATGGCTCAGCTTCCCCTGTGAAAGTAGGCAAGTTCAACTTTGGTAGTGTAAGGCCTTGATCCATAGGTGGCAAGTGCAACTTTGGCGAGGGAAGGTATACATTTACAGTTCTAGATTCCTGCTTCTTTTTGGTGGAACCATGATCATGACCATGAGGTTGCTTTCCTTTGGCCATTTTGATGAGGTCGAAAAACAGTGATTTTCATATGTCATTTTAGACCAAATTACGCCCTTTACTACTTAGAATGAGCTTAAAATCAAGCAAAACCCAATAAATGAGTCTGTAGAGAGTCAAAAGCCATTTTTAGCGATATTATGCTTGTTTTGCATTCTTTTGTAGCATTTGTGAGAAAGTGAAGAATGGAGTTGAAGATAAAGGTCGTAGACTCAAGAAAAGAGAAGAAAATTGAAGATTTGAATAGTCGACGCACCACCCAGCGGCAACTTACACCGTCGGGCGGTCCAGGGTGAGGAGCAGGCACCTGGCGTTGGCGCTGGGCGGTTTTGCGATTCGAGGGAAACCGCCGGGCGGTAGTCCCCTATCGCCGGGCGGTAGTGCGATTTGTGGGAAACCGCTGGGCGCCACACTTGTTCTGCCAGGCGGTTATCTGCTGGGCTTGGGCTTGTTTTCTGTTGCGCTCCTCACCTATAAATAGCCCTATTGCGAGTTTAGATGCATTCTTTTGACAGAAGGGGACGGCCAGACTTAATTTTGCTCTGTGGAGAGGATCACTTGGATGCTTAGGCTCCTTTTCATCTTTTCTAGGGTTTGCTTTTCCATTCTTCTTCCATTTTTCATCTAGATTCACCATGAAAATGGTGAACTAAACCCTATTGTTGTTGGGGGAAACAATGTAATCTTTTGACACTCTCTTTTATTGAAACTCTTGATTATTTATNTTGTTGGGTTCTCATCTGTGCTTAATGCCTTTATCGTTTAACTCATTAGATAACTGATGTTTGTCTTTATTGATACGGGGACGTACAGTAATGTCATGAACTGGTGAGTAATTCCTTGATTTTACAATATCACCTAGGGATAGGGGTAAGGCAATCAATTTCTTTTAACTTCTGCTCTATAATGCTGTATTAATTGTTAGGGGAGGTTAGGGATAGCAAACCAGTAATTAGTATTAGGCTCTTTTCGCCGAGGGATCGGGTTAAGGGTAGGCTAAGAAAGTTGCATGACAATTAATTAATCAAACTAATAATTCAAGAGGAGTAGATAAGAGAGAGCCGATTAGATGAATTTGTAAACCCCCAACAAGTTCATTCATCCATTGTTTTCTTTTGTCAATTGAATCAATCTTATTTGCATTTTCATATTTTATTCTCCTAAACAATTATTTAATTTTTCTTTTCAAGTCTTATAATTTTAATTCACACAAACGATAAGGCCTTACGAGTCTCTTGAGAAAACGATACTTGGTCTTACCACTTATTATTACTTGATACGATTTGGTACGCTTGCCAATCCGTTAACACTTTGCCTCCGTGTCCAGCCGTTTGCTATTGGCATCAAGTTGGTGTTGCATTTGTTGGAAGGCCTTCATCAAATCAAATTTGCTAGAAGGGCTTCCATAGGGACTAGCTCCATTAGAGGAAGCACGGCTTGAACCTGCGAACATTTAAGCAAAGCAAACATGTTGACAAATTGGCAAGTGTACGAAATCGTACAAGTAATATAAATGGTAAGACCAAGTATCGTTTTTCCCAAGAAACTCGTATGGCTTTCTCTTTCGCGTGAATTAAAATAATAAGACTTGAAAAATAAAATTTAATAAATTGGATTTGAGGATAAAACTATTAACATGCAAAAATAAAGTTCATTCAATTGACAAACGAAAACAATGGATGGATGGATGTTGTTGGGTACTAACAATTTCATCTATTTCGCTCTCTCTTACATATTACCCTTGAATATTAGATTGATTCAATTGTTATGCGACTTTCTTAGCCTCCCCTTAACCCGATCCCTCGGCGAAAAGGGCCTAATGTTAACTACTGGCTTGCTATCCCTAGCCTCCCCTAGTAATTAATACCGCATTATAA
>NW_014541977.1:60201-62767 GCF_000741045.1 Vigna radiata var. radiata | reverse complement strand
AAGAGAGAGCATCAAAAGATTACATTGTTTTCCCCAACAACAATAGGGTTTAGTTCACCATAGACATGGTGAAACTAGATGAAAAATGGAAGAAGAATGGAAGAGCAAACCCTAGAAAAGATGAAAAGGAGCCTAAGCATCCAAGAGATCCTCTCCAGAGAGCAAAATTACGCCTGGTCATTCTCCCCTGTCAATAGAATGACTCTGAATTCGTGATAGGGGTATTTATAGGTGAGAAGCGCGTCAAAAACAGGCCCAAGTCCAGCGTGCCACCGCCGGGCGGTTTAAGTGTGCCGTCCGGCGGTTTCCCATAACCAGTCGTCGCCGCCCAGCGGCAATCGCCACTGCTCGCCAGTTTTCCCTCAGTGCCAATTTCCATGCCTACTCCTCCCCCTAGGCTGCCCAGCGGTTTAAGTGTGCCGCTAGGCGGTGCGTCGACTCTGCAACACTTCATTTTTATGCTCTTTTCTTGAGTCAACGACCTGTATCTTCAACTCCATTCTTACTTTTCTCAAATTAGCTACAAAACAATGCAAAATAAGCATAAAATCGCTAAAAACAACTTTTGACTCTCTCTAGACTCATTTATTTAGTTTTTCTTGATTCTGAGCTCATTCCAAGTAGTAAAGGGTGTAATTTGGTCCAAATTGACATATGAAAATAACTGTTTTTCAACCTTCATCAAAACAGCAGCAAAGCTAACACAAAAAATGGGTTAGAAACAGTCACAAATCAAGGCAAAACAGCAGTACAATCCACGGAAAATCAGCAGCCCACGATTTCACTCAATACAACAAGAAAGAAAGCTCAAAATAGTAAAGCGTCTCACAAGTCCACTTTGAGAGCACCAAATCAAGTCCAAAGCAAATGGAAAGATGTACAATCCACCTTCAATGCAAAGAAGCCAAATCAAGACATCACGTGGTAGAAGCCAAAGAATGAATGAAAACTACAATACAAATGATGAAAATGGAACCTAAAAAATCAAGAAACTTGGCACAAAATAAGGAGGCAGCAATCTAATGATTTTATGAAGACAAAGCAGCAAGAAAATGGAGTCAAAACAGTGGCACAAAATGAGCAAGACAACAAAGAAAAATTAACACAACTAAGGAGCAAAATCACATCAACATGCTACGCATACATGAAGAGCAAGACCGAATTAATGCTGGAAATAATTTTGGCAAACCTCAAACCAAAATATTCTGTATTGGAGATGAAAAAGAGGCTCTAAATGAAGCAATCAAACACACCAATCAATGAGAAAACTCTCGGCCAAGCACACCAAATAGCAACCAATTTTTTTTTTGTTCATTTTATTTTGATACAGCAAATAGCTCTTGGTAAAATGTCTCGGCCAAGCCAATTTAATGAAGAAAATGTGTTTGATTGGAAGCACAATTGTAATGGTTTATAGCCTCTATTTATACATAACAAATAAGCAAGGTTCACACACTTAAATCCAATGATGATCAAGCTCAATTCAGCACATAAAAATGGAGATGTAAAAATTACTCTTAGCTATGCAATTTCAGAAAATTACTCTAGAAAACTCCTAAAGAGGACAAACATATGACTCAATTCAAAGCTAGCAAGCAAGAAAAAACATATACAATCCAGCCAAGACAAGAAATTAAAGCTGGAGCAACAAACAAAATGGAATAAGAACACCTACTTGTTGAAGACTTCCACTAGCACAATTGTTGTTTGAAGAAATGTCTACTTGCACAAGGCTCTAGACAGCCACGGTTCAGCCCCTCCAAGCATTGATTTGAAGTGTTGATGTCTTGCTTAAGAGTATTGGGAAGCCTTAGCACTGTCCACAGATCAAAGTCAGCCACAACAAGTACCAAACAATAAGCAAACAATGCAAACAGATTAGAAGTGACACAACAGTAAGCACTGGACTGACATAGTGGAGAAACAAATTTACTGGGAACAGCACAGAACGAATTTGAACAAAGTAAAAATTGTACATGAAACTAGACATCCAGACAAAACTTTGAAAAAAAAAATTGCATGGAAAACGGATAAGAAATGAAGCTAAACTAAATCATACAAATTGATTGTACTTTCACGCAGAAGCTGGGCGAGACAGACAATGGCTCAGCGAAAATCACCATATCTAAGCTATTCTACTCTAGCATGTAATTCCTAAGAGATCAAAAACCTAAGGCTCATGATACCACATGATAGGGAAGTGCATACCTAGAGAGAATATTCTAAATGAAATTTAAGAAATGGAGAGAAATTAAAAATGGAAAAGATTGAGAAAAGAGGAAATTTATGAAGTGAGGATGCGCCACTTGAAGGAAGCTCCAAGATAAGCATCAAAGTAGGACCGCCACTTCCTTGAGCAAGATAAGGTTTGCCCAAAATAGGGACTTAAGAGACAGAGTACTATCACAAAAAAAGATTGCAAAAGTGCAAATCAACTCAAAATTTAATTGAATCAAGGTAAGGTGTGTACAAAAAGGAGACCCCTAAGCCTTCTTATATAACCTTTGGAGTGAGCTAGGATGCAAGATCTAGGAGATGTGGGACTTTTGAGTGTGTAGTCCGTCCA
>NW_014541977.1:56642-59661 GCF_000741045.1 Vigna radiata var. radiata | reverse complement strand
ATATATATATATATATATATATATATATATATATATATATATATATATATATATATATATATATATATGCTTAAAAGTTATTATTTGAAATATAACTTAAAAGTTAAATATTAATCCAAAAAAATACAATGAAGTTAGATTAAAAAAATCACCTATTTATTATACTAAATAATAATATTAAATAAATTTAATTATTTTTAAATAAGAAATCAAAATCTTTCATTTTAATTATATTTTGTAAGTTAGGTGATAACTTAGCCTCATGCACGCCCACTTCTTTTAATACATGCAACGTGTGGGTAAAGTCTCCTACTGAAAGGTCATGCAATGCAATGATCGCAATTTTTCTTTAAAGACACTAAAGACATGACTAATATTTATTTACTAAATATTATTATGAATTATTTAAATTAATTTATATTTGCAAAATTAGTTAAATAGCACAATTGGAATACATTATTTTTTAATATAAAATTAGATTTAATTTATCTATCTAATATCTAAAATTTAGAAAGTGAAAATAAAATTTTATTTAATTTATTTAAAACATTATTATTACTATTATTACATCAAAAAATATATCTTCCAATTTATATTTTTCTAAAGAAAATTTTAAATAGAGATGTGAAAATATAAAATGAAAATGGAAAATTTTCTTTCAAGAAAAAGAAAATTACATAATAAGTCCTTTTTTCTTTCGAACTTCTAATAATCATAGTTGTGTGTCTCATTAATAGTGTTGGGATCATGTCAGCCCATGTTAGAAGAGTATCAGAACAAAAAAAAAATTGGCATCTAGTAACGCATATTATATATATATATATATATATATATATATATATATGTGTGTGTGTGTGTGTGTGTGTCTGTGTGTGTGTTTGATAGTTGATTTAGAGAGAATACTTTCATTTCATCCATTGCATGAATGGGAGTCATGGCCAAGAAGGTTTTTAGGCCTTTTGAATTTTCAACTTCTTTTACTAGGCACCTAGGTCACGTGAATGGTAAGAAAAAAAAATTATGTTTGTTAATTTCTTTTGTTTTAAATTAATTTACATAGTAGGTTGAGTTGTCTTTAATCTCTTTAATTTAGTTTTGCATTTAAATTAATTTAACTTTGTTAGATAGTTGTGTGTAATAGTGTTGGTGTCTAGTATTGTATTTTATTTGGTCTTAATGTTGTCTTGTATTTGTGGTAGAGATAATTCAGTTGTCATGTTAGCCTAGGATAGTCGGGTTGGTCATTAATTATATTACATTGCTTCCTTGAAATTTCTTGGATTGTTCTTGTGTTTATTCTGCTCTAGTCTACCTACCATGCAGAGCAGAATAAACACAAGAACAGTCCAAGATATCTCAAAGAAACAATGTAACATCACTAATGACCAACCAACTAACCTAAACTAACATGACAGTTAAATTATCACTACCAGACATACTAGACAACATTAAAGTAAAAGATGATGCTAAACCTAACACTACAAGAAACAAATATCCAAACATAATTAAAACGATTAACATCCAACACTTAATTAAATCTACCAAAAGAAATTAAAATCGCAAAAACTTCTAAATAAAAATCCTCTTTAGTCGTGACATGTTAAGCTTCCATGGGTTTCATTCTAAAAAGAAATAAAAATGGGACAGCGTGTGCCTTTCCAACATCAAAGGAAACATGTGCTTTTCACAATTGAAAATTCCAAAAATAAAAGCTTTCAGCCGTGACATTCTCCAGCTAATAATGAAAAGTATCCTATCTAATCACCTTGCCTTATCATGAATCATGCTTCATAAAAGGAAATGAAAATGTGATTGTGAAATCAAAAGAAGAAATCGTAACAGCAAGCTCCAGACCGTGACCAAGTGTAGAATAACTAAAATGCCACTTCTCCAAATTGAAAACGCTTATCCAAAAGAAAAACATCATTCTCTACCTCATGAGCTCCACGTCACCAGCAGACCTACCTTATTCCAGATCTCATCCTCTAAAAGAAAAACATTCAAAAGCTAAAAGGTCCCATCAAGTGAGTGGGGGCTGGAAGCTTAAAAGAAGAATGAATCCCTCCGCTAGACCTACTGAACCTCGGGCTTCCAAGCTTGATGCTGCTGGACATTACCATCTGCACCTCCCAAGAAGCTGCTGCTCGTGCAAGCCTATTGGACGTGCATCAGCCTATTTCATTCCCTACACCTCCTCTTGGACGTTGCAGCTCACCTCTTACTTTGTTGGATGTAGCTATGGGCTGTGAAGATGTGCACATGGGCTGGTACATCTCCATTCTCTCCAAGTACACTTGTTTTCTTTGGACCATGACGTGTTGGAGCTCCTTCATGTGTTGCTATCACAACTCTTCAATCTGTGATGTGTTGCTGTCCATGAAGAGGAATGGGCTGCTACATTGTGGGTCAAAAGTTGCTGCTGCTCCAAGGTGTGTTGGACCGAGCTTCTGCTGCCACCATGTGCTGGACCGTGATGTTGTGTGATGTGCTGCTGCCAGCGTGTTTCCTATCTAATTGTCGGATCACCATTTGCACCTCCTGAACGTGCTTGATGAATCGTTATTTCTTGAACCATATTTAGTTTATTGCACTTAAATAAACCAGGGAATTGTGTTTAATTGTCTGTTATTTCTCCGTTTTCCGAATTCTGCTTAATTTGGTCAGAAATTCGTAATTGTGCTAATTTGAATTTTTTGAGCTGATTAATTGCATTTTTGGGTGCAGGGAAATTTTGGAAACATCATTTGGAGAATTAGGGAAGGTGGCGTGATCATTCAAGACTCAACATTTAGTCACTTCCATTTTAATTAAGTTGTAATTTCGTTTTTAGAAACTTTAATAAAACTTAAGTGCATTTGGGCCCTTTTTGGTGGCAAAATTGTAGAAGCCCAATGTGTGGGACACTTTGCATAGACCCTAGGGTTTCCTTAGAGGTGGACCCCACCATAATAAGTCTTGGAAGGCATTTTAGAATGGCAAGACCGAGACACACACTTCTTATCTCCACTTTTCATTTCAC
>NW_014541977.1:46646-49677 GCF_000741045.1 Vigna radiata var. radiata | reverse complement strand
CAAAATATTTTTATTTAATTTTTAATTTTTAAAAGAAAGGGAAAAGGTTTTCAGCACAAGGCCTACGCGAGCGGTCGCACGTGTGCTTAAACCTTTTCAAAACATTTTTATTTAATTTTTAATTTTTAAAAGAAAGGGAAAAGGTTTTCAGCACAAGGCCTACGCGAGCGGTCGCACGTGTGCTTAAAACTTTTCAAAACATTTTTATTTAATTTTTAATTTTTAAAAGAAAGGGAAAAGGTTTTCAGCACAAGGCCTACGCGAGCGGTCGCACATGTGCTTAAACCTTTTCAAAATATTTTTATTTAATTTTTAATTTTTAAAATAAAAGTAGATAAAAATAAAATAAATTACAAGTATAAAAATAAAAATAAGTTGGTAAATTATCAAATAAAAATAAAGAGTAAAAATAAAAAATTAATGATAGAATNAAAATGTAGTGGTGTATATATAAAAAGATGGGGTGTCTAAACTATACTTAGAAAACTAATTGGGCCCAAACCCAAGTGGCAAAGGGTGTATCTTAGAAAAACAAGGGGTGCAAATTTAATTTTTTGTCAAATATCAGATTGGGTCCGAGCCCAATTAAAAAACGCTACTTAGGAAAAATAGGAGGTGTATGGAAAAGTTAGTGTTTTTGTTCTGCCATGATGGGCTCAACATTGGCCCAGACAGAAAATAAAATAAAAAACGGACAGGGGGTGGGGTGAGTGAAAAAAGAGGTGCGGAAGTTAATCTAAACCTAAGAAAAACTAAAAGAAAAGCAAAAAAAACAAAAAGAACCTAAGTCCAACCCTAATTTCAGAAACCCCTTTAGGGGTTCTCTCAGACTCTCTCATTTCTCACATTCACTCTCGGGAAAAACCTAGAGTTTCTCTCCAGGAAAATGAGAACCACCCATGAGCCGCCCCCTCTTGCAAGGTCGCCGTGGCCTCAGCCAGTCTTTGCCCATCCGACCACGGATCCCTTCTAACCCCAAAGCTTCGCCGGAAGCACCAGAAGTCGCCGGAAACACGGCTAGTCGTGGCATCCTTGACTTCTCCCCTTCCTCTTGCGTACTCAAAGCAAACGTCATCACTGGAACTGAGTGCCTCTACCATTTTCCGATAGCCACCATCACCTAGAACCGGTCACCGTCATCGTCAATCCCTCGCGCCGCCAAAGCCATTGTGACCTCTAGACGCTCAACCATGGCAGCCACCATGTCGTCGATTGTTCGTGCACGGCGTCGCCTACGTCGTCCAAATCAACTCCGACCACAACTCCGACGAAACCCCCAACCTCCTTTGCTTCGCAATTCATTCTCCTTTGCCACTGCGCCCCCTACTTCACAAGTGAGAACAAAACGTTCTCACTCCCGTGACTCTCCTCGCGGCCATTACCAGCAAACTCAAACGCCGATACTACCCTATGCTCCCCCAATACCAACTTTGTATCGTTTCCCCGTGCTATTGCTGCAAACAAACAACTTATCCCCTGCTTCCCCAAATCGTACCAAATTTCTCATTGATTTCAACGCATTCTGATTGGTATCCTCTATTTTCTTATTGGAAGTTGTTGTATCCGAAAAAAAAATGTGATGAGAACAGGATTGCCATATCAAATGGATTGAAAGTGTTGTCTGAGATTGCTCTAGTTTGTATTGTTTCTGTTTTGGGTAATTTGAAATAGGGATATGATGAATTTAGGGCCAGGTTCTTCTGTTGTGATGAAACAGCTATAAGGTTCTTCACGGTGTAAGTGAAGGTTGACGATGGTAACGGGGTTGGGCTGTGTGCGAGAGGGTTTTTTTTCTTTTGCTGGTTTGGTATTCCTCTTTTTTTTTATTTTTTGTTAATACAGGGGAGTTGGTCTTGGTGTAACAAGAAAGATGGAACTGGGATTGTTGATGTTAGGGCTGTGTGTGAAGATTATTTGATGGTTTTGGATGGTGGAGCGAACTCAGAGTGATACGGGATAATGGTGGTAGTACCAAATAATGATAGAGATCATCAATGAAGGATCAAAAATGCATATAGAGGGATTTTCACATCATAACCATGCTCAGACCAAGCAATATCAATGCTAAGATAAAGAAATATAATGCAGCAAGCATAGATGACGTGAACATAGTATGTTTACCTTTTGAAGCTTTGTGTGTTGCTGATAGTTTTGTGTCTCCGGTGATCTTTTTTCCTTATCGCCAGAGTGCTCCTTCTTTTTTCTTTCCAGGTGAATCGCCAATAATCGTAATATTGTCTATCTCCTCTGTGATTTCTTTTCCTTTTTCTTAAAAAATCCTTAACCGTTCTGTTTTTTCCTTTTTTTTTTCAAATCCAACAATATCTTCCTTAACCACCTTGCTCCCTTGCTCTCCCTCTCTTACCAAATTTGATTCTACACTGCCTTCACCCCACGCGCCTCACCCAATCCACACACCACGTCCCCTCTTTCATTTTCTTCCTTCTCTCTTTTTTTATTTCTTATTTCATTCATTTTTTTATTATTTTTTCTATTATTTCTTTTCTTTCTTTCTTTCTTTTTTTTTTTNAAAAAAAAAACAATAAAATCAAACGAAAACTAAAATTAAATCCCAAATAATAAAAAAAAATAAAAACTAAAGCGAATAGTTAAAAATAAAATGAAAATAAAAATAAAATAAAACAAAAGTAAAAACGAGTCCTATTATTTAGTCCCCCGGACGAAATTGGGTGTTGACAGTTGCCCCTCTTTACTTAGATTTTACTGGATAATAGGAAAATGTGATATTTTCGTATTATCTGAGTAAAAGTTAAGTAAAGATGGAAACCCTAATTTCGTCTGGGTTTCAATTATGAAAGAAGACAAACAAAAATGAATCAAGTCGCGATGCCAAAAGACCAATGCCAAGCAGAGGGTCGATAACAAAAAACTAAAACCTGGATTTGACCATTGCCTCGCAGAGGGCCAAACTCGCAGAACAGAAATTTAAATCCGACCATTGCCTCGCAGAGGGTCGTTAACAGAAAAATAAAACCTGGATTTGACCATTGCCTCGCAGAGGGCCAAACTC
>NW_014541977.1:42066-45655 GCF_000741045.1 Vigna radiata var. radiata | reverse complement strand
TTTTTTTTTTGTTTTTTTTTTTTTTGAAAATTCCATGTTTGGAATCCATTGTTAATATTGTCATCAGACACGATGTACATTCAAAACGCATTCCTTGAAAACAACGTTGGGAGGTATAAAACCCTTTGATGAGCAGGAAGAAATGGTAACCGAGGTAAAGTTCTTTTTATCACTTTTTGCAATCCAAATTAACTTGAACCCTGGAGGGTGTGGGAAAATGGTTATGAAAAACAGATGAATAATGATTGTCCATGAGCAAATATTTACGTATATGTGTCCCTCAACTGGGAAACAATGCAATCCAATACTGCCCTAATTTTGCACGGCAAGTATGCTTTGGAAAAATGAAAAGATTTGGGTAGGAAGGATTGCCTCAAACGGAATGATCTTCGATTGACAGGGAGACCTCACATCTTTTTATCTTTCTTTCTTCTTCTTTTTTTCTTTTTTTTTTCTTCTTCTTTTATTTTTTATATATTTTTTTATTTTATGAAGCTAAATGTGTCGTTCACCACATCATTTTATTCCAAAGTTAAATTCGGGAGAAAGATTAAGACAAACAGTCTTCAGTCAGCGTGGACTTTTATTGGATTGTACCGTGGCTAAAGGTGAAAGGGTTTTGAAAGAAAAGATAATGAAGGCCCAAATAAGTGTTTGACGGTTAAAATGCTTTAAGCAAGAATCATTTGCAAGGTGTCCAGTCAACTGGTCCTTAGGGATTTGAACTTCAAGCATCCTTTACTTTTCATTGTTATTTTCCTTCTCTTTTTTTATTTTTTTTTTATATTATTCTTTCATTGCCCCTGTTGTGGCTCTTTATGATACTTTCTTTTTCACTTCTGTTTTTCTTTTCTTTTAGAGATTTCCTCCTCAACTTCGGATGCTTATGATGTACCCTTTTAAGTTGACATCGATATGCTAAGGATTCTTGTTTAGGGTGATGAAGAACAATTATGGATTTTGGCTCAAAAGGGGTGCAATTGGATAAACTTCTTTTGACATTTGGATAACGAAAAATGGCCACACTTCACTCTGAATATTGTTTGTCTGACTTTCTCTCGACGTTAAACCTGAAACAAAACTCTGCAGTGTTTGACACATCGACTTCATTTTTCCTTTCTTTGTTTCCTTTGTTTTTTTTTATATCTCCCTGATCAACGGATTATTGGTGATATGTAACATGATGAAAAATGCCCCAATATTATACGTATGGCAATCCTTTATCTTAAGGCACACGAAAAAAAAGTTAGGATTCAAGTAATGTGAATGCATATGCTTTATCAAGAAAAGAACACTGGTTACCCCCAAAACCTTGGATCAGGAAAGGACACACCAACAAAATTTTCTTTTTTTTCTTTTCTTTTCATTTCGAAAATACTATGCCCTTGACAACTTTATTAACAACAAACTCAACATGTGACTTTCTCTTTTTCACCTCTTTTTGTTTTTTCCTTTTCTTTTTTCTCTCTTTTTATCACGACATCCTCCAGGACCGAGCTCACCAACCGGATATGCCTGTGATGCTTTTATCAACACGCGTTTACTTATTTTCATTTCCATTTTTCCTTATTTACTTAACAGCTCAGCGTGACATGCAATATTTCAGATGGAATGCAAACAACCAAAATATGAATAAAATCATGTGGAATTTATTTAGTGAAGAAATCAGAGTACAATGAGCTTTAAAGATAATATCAACATCCCTTTAATGGCAACCACTATCACGGAATCATCATGTGTAAAACTTTTTTACTGCATCAGAATTAACTGGCAATGGTAACTCTTCCCCATCCATTCTTGTGAGAATTAGTGCCCCACCAGAAAATGCTTTCTTCACTACAAATGGCCCTTCATAATTTGGAGTCCATTTGCCCCTGTGATCCTTTTGTATAGGTAGAATCTTTTTCAACACCAGTTCACCTTCATGAAATTCCCTTGGATGTACCTTTTTGTCAAATGCCTTCTTCATTCTTCTTTGGTACAAATGTCCATGGCATACTGCCGTTAATCTTTTTTCATCGATGAGATTGAGCTGGTCAAAACGAGCTTGAACCCACTCAGCCTCTTCTAATTGGGTTTCCATTAAAACTCGTAAGGACGGAATTTCCACTTCAAACGGAAGTACTGCCTCCATTCCATACACAAGCGAGAAAGGCGTTGCTCCAGTCGATGTTCGTACCGAGGTGCGATAACCATGTAAAGCGAAAGGAAGCATTTCATGCCAATCCTTATATGTGACCACCATCTTCTGCACAATCTTCTTGATATTTTTGTTAGCAGCTTCTACTGCTCCATTCATCTTTGGACGATAAGGAGAAGAATTAAGATGATGAATTTTGAACTCCTCACACAACTCTGTCATCATTTGGTTGTTCAAGTTAGTGGCATTATCAGTGATGATCCTGCTAGGGAGCCCGTATCTGCAAATCAACTCCTTTTTTATGAACTTGGTTACCACCTTCCTAGTCACATTAGCATAAGAAGCAGCCTCAACCCACTTGGTAAAGTAGTCGATTGCGACTAATATGAAACGGTGTCCGTTTGACGCCTTTGGCTCTATAGCTCCGATGACATCTATTCCCCACATCGAAAAAGGCCACGGTGCAGACAACACGTTCAAGGTCGTGGGCGGCACATTGATATTATCTGCGTACATCTGACATTTCTCACACTTTTTCACATGTGTACAACAATCATTTTCCATAGTCAACCAGAAATACCCCGCTCTCAGTATCTTCCTGGCCATTGAATGCCCATTCATGTGCGTGCCAATCGTACCCTCATGCACTTCTTTTAATATCAACTCGGCTTCTTTTGCGTCCACACATCTGAGAAGGACCAGGTCATGATTTCTCTTATATAAAATATCCCCACTCAACATGAAACCGCCAGGCAACCTCCTTAACGCCCTTTTATCGTTTTCAGATGCCTTCTCTGGATATTCTCGAGTCTTAAGATAATGCTTGATATCAAAGTACCAAGGTTTACCATCTACTTCCTCCTCGATAAAATGACAATATGNNGGTTCTGCATGACTCTTCATTTCAATCATTGGCAANTCTGCATCTTGATCAACTTCAAACATCGATGACAAAGTAGCCAANGCGTCTGCTAATTGATTATCTTCTCGTGGTATATGATTAAACGTGATAGAATCGAAATATTCAATTAACCCCCTGATGTAAGCTTGGTATGGAATTAATTTTGTATCCCTAGTCTCCCATTCTCCCTTCAANTGATGGATGACCAAAGCTGAGTCTCCATATACATTCAGAATTTTTGCTTTAGACTTTATTGCTGCTCGAATACCCATAGCACAGGCTTCATATTCTGCGATGTTATTCGTACAATTAAAACACAACCTTGCAGTCATTGGTATGTATTGATTCTCAGGAGAGATAAGTACTGCCCCTATTACATTCGAGGCTCCATCAAATAATACTGTCCATTCTTTTTCATTTTTGTCTTCTTTGTTTTCAACAAATAACGCCATGATATCTTCATCAGGAAACTCAGGTTGCATTGGCTGATAATCACTAATGGGTTGATGGGCTAAATATTCCGCTAAAGCGCTACCCTTGATAGATTT
>NW_014541977.1:34367-40191 GCF_000741045.1 Vigna radiata var. radiata | reverse complement strand
GCTGAGTGAAAAGTAAAAAGTCAATCCTCAAAACTTCAGTTTTAAAGCCCAAGCGAAACTATAGGCTTAATTAAAACTATTACATTTTATTCTCATTAAGCATCACAGGTAAATCCAGTGTTTCCCAATTGCTGAGTTGAGTATTAGGGGAGCAAGCCCACACAAAACTCGAGCTCTGAGGCTTGTCTTCATCCTCCACGACTGCTATCTGGCCAGTATTGATCCACCCAACACTGCGGAAATTTTCCTTGATGTCACCAATGTGAATTTTGCTCTCTTTGGGCTCTCGTCTTTCTACACGGGCTAGATTGCGTTCTCTCCTTTCTTCAACCATCCTTTTTCTGTCCTCCTTGGTAGGTTTGTACCCCAAGCCATATCTGTTCTTGTTTTCAACGATTTCTAGAGGGAATGCTCGCCCCTGCCGATATTTGCCCAAACCTTCCCCATATATATAGCCCTCTTTCAGCATAATCTTGGCCATCATAATAGAAGCACAGGATAGATGAGGATTTACAGGAAACGACTCCACACAAGCATTTCCCACAATCTCCAACGATTGAAAGGCTGTCTCAAGAGCTTCTTCAGCCGCCTCAATGTAGCGCGTGGATGATGGCCCATTCACAAGAAGATCCTCTTCTCCCGACACTATCACCAACTTATCCCCCATCACATATTTTAGCTTCTGATGTAATGTAGAAGGCACAACTCCGGCCGAATGGATCCACGGGCGCCCCAACAGACAACTATAAGCTGGCAAGATGTCCATAACCTGGAATGTTATTTGAAAGACACACGGGCCAACTTGCACAGGTAATTCCACTTCCCCCATCACTTCTCTTTTGCTACCGTCAAACGCCCTCACAATCATTGAACTTGGCTTCATATACATTCCTTCGCAAGGTAACTTTTCCAAAGTTGCTTTCGGCATGACATTCAAAGAAGAGCCATTGTCCACTAGGACACGCGCTATAACATGATCCAGGCATTTCACAGAGACGTGAAGAGCCTTGTTATGCCCTCTTCCCTCAGCAGGTATTTCCTCATCCGTGAATGTGAGGTAATTATTAGCAACAATATTGCCAACAATACCCTCAAATTTATTCAATGAAATACCTTGCTCCACGTGAGCCTCACTGAGTATCTTCATTAACAATTTTCTGTGTGATGCAGAATGCATGAGCAAGTCTAATAAGGATATACGGGCAGGCATACGGTTTAACTGTTCCACCACCTTATATTCACTTTGTTGTATGAATTTTAAAAATTCACAAGCCTCTTCTTCAGACACTTATCTCTTCTCTTCCTTGTCGGGGATCTCTTCTGTCTGTGCACCTTTACCCTTTAAGAATTCTTTTGCCTTCGTAACCATCGATGCTTCTTTATCATTAACTCTTTCCCGTGCCAACTCCGGTGGTGTGAAAATCCGACCACTCCTCGTCATTCCCCCTATGCCTGATATATTTTTAACGCCAGGATCAACGCTTTGTGCCTCGTCTAACGCATATGTCCCATACCTCCATGGGACAGCCCTTTCGTTCTTGTAAGGAAAAGGGGCTGGTACACGGATAACAACAGGCGACCTTCCTTGGGTTGGTGGGATAGGGGTAGCCCTAGTGAAACGAATCACCAATGGTTCTGGTAAAGTCATGCCGGATCCATCACCAGTCTGCACAAATACTTCTCCCTCCTCACTCTTGCAGCATACTTGCATCAGACCACGATCTAATAGGTCTTGCAGAAATTCTTCAAACTCAACACACTCCTCTATAGAGTGCTCAGCATCTGGGTGGAGCGCGCATGCCAAACTCCCATCATAATCGCCTTTCAGAATACCCACTTTCAGCAACGCCTCTAAAACAAACCTCCTGGAGCTCCTGACTTCTCTCACCTTTCTCACCAACTCATGTTCTTTCACTTTGATAGCATTCGTCAAAGTACTTCCATGCCCAGATAAAGGATTGGCCTCAATACTAGGCTTATCTTCTTGGAACTTTAACCACCCAGAATCAATTAGGGTCTGCACTTTATACTTGAAAGCCAAACACCTCTCAGTGGAATGACCAGCGGCCCCTCCATGATAACTACACTTTGCATCTGCATCATAACCTCTTGGATACGGAGGCTGCATAGGCTTCAGGGGACAAATGACAACCAGACCCTGTTTGATAAGTTGGGGCAATAATTCCGTATAAGTTGTAGGAATTGGAGTAAAATTAACATAATTTCTCTCCTGGTTCCTTCTTGGATAAGTATTTGGACTCACATTCATATTGGAACTTACGTTTGCCCCTCCCCTCCAATTATTCGTCGGGATGTACTGTGGTTGATAGTACCCTGGCTGTTGTTGAGGCCTAGTTTGATGACCAAAGGATACATTAGCTGCATGTGGATGTTGACCCCAGTATGGTCGATAGTTATGACTGGGAGCCTGACCTCTCCACACAGGGGTTGTAGATGTTGCGTGCACATCCCCTTCTTTCCTTTTTCCTGGGTTGAAACTGGGTTTTTTGGAGTTTGTAACCATTGACGAACCATATGCAATCTTTCCATTTTTCAACCCAATCTCAATTCGTTCACCTATCACGATGATATCAGCAAAATTTGAAGATACATTACCCACCATATGTTCATAGAATGGTGGCTGGAGCGTATTTACAAACATCGCCACCATTTCTCTATCATACAAAGGTGGCTCAACTTGTGCAGCCAATTCCCTCCACCATTGAGCATACTCTTTAAAAGTTTTGTGGTCCTTCTTCGACATGTTTTGCAGCTGTAAACGATCTGGCGCAACATGTGTATTGTATATGTACTGTTTCACAAAAGCATCAGCCAAATCTGCCCAACAACAAATTCGAGTCGGCTCCAAATGGGTATACCAGTTTAATGCCACTCCAGCCAAACTATCTTGAGAAACATGGATGAGCAGCTGCTCATCATAAGCATATGCAGCCATCTTTCTGCAATACATTGTCAGATGACTCTTAGGGCATGTATTTCCTTTATACTTTTCAAACTCAGGCGCCTTGAACTTATGTGGTATTTTTACGCCAGGAGCCAAGCTCAATCTGGCAACATCTCCGAACCCATAACTTTCAAATCCCTCAACAGCCCTCAATCTTGCCTCCAGACTCTCCAGTTTATCCTTTGCTCCGTCGACATTACTGATTACCCCTTGAAACGAAGTATGGGGTGCAGCCTTAGTAGAAAAGCCCTCTCCGGTAATCGCATGAGGCACCAAAGTTACTCGGATTCCATCAGACGTGTTTGCATTCATTCCCTCATTTACCATGGGTGCGGACATCACAACAGGTCCCTGAGTACCGACTGGCGGTACGTTGGCAGTGGTAGGGAAAGAGAACGAAGCATGTTCCCCTTCTGTATATTCTCCCAAGGGTGGAGTGTAGTCTGGAGGTAATCCATATATGGGGAAAGGAACATATTGGCTCCCCGCATTGAATAATGGAGGGTAATATTGAGCACTTCCCTCAACTTGCGCAGGCGTAGACCCTCATGTAGTTTTCAGGGCCTCCAGAGCTGCCAAAATCTGGGCCATCTGATCTTTCAACTGGTTGACGTCAGCCTTAATAGATTCATGCGACTGCTCCCAATTCTCCATGACTTTTGCGTTAGCTCTGGTCCTATACGGATGTCGTGGAAAATTTGCCGTTCTTCTCTCACTTGTACTGATGATTATTTTTGTTAAGTTAAATTAGATAAGGATGAAAAATGCAAAATAAAAGAAAACATGATGCATGATAGTGACGAGTGGAAATCACAGGATAACGATGACACTACTGATGGAAAATTAACACAAGTCGATACCAAACAAACATCCCTTATCTTTCATTTAAAGAAAATTTGATTCGTTACATCGTCTAAGGAACAAAACACGCAATTCTGATGTACATCAATCCCGTGCCCGGGCAATGAAAGATTTCATCTCCCCCACCAACCATTTACAGTGATCAATCAACAATTCTAACTCCTTTGGTGGGTTACAAAAATGAGTGCTTGCTTCAGCTTTTAACACCATTCTGGGGATATCTTCAATGGCCCCATTTGCCAAAGCAGCCAGTTGAGAGAAACTTTCCTTCCAGTGTTTCACAGCCTGCTCTTGTTCTGCGATGTGGNCCTCCATTCGCCTTACCAAGGCTTGATGTCTTTCTTCGAATTCCATAGACCTCCATCGCTCTTCTTGTTCCTCAATGTAATCCTCCATTTGTTGCATCATGACCCGATGCCCCTTTTCTGCCTCCGATAGTTTCCAGCGTTCGCGATTCATGTCGGCCTCAAACGAAGTAGCCATTTCTTTCATTTGGTGCCCCACCTTTTCTGCCTGAATTTGCGCTTCTCTTAACCTTTTTAGGGCCTCCTTCTTATCTTTCTTGGCTTCTTCGTAGAGATTCTTCCACTGTTTTCCTTCATCCAAAGTCGCTTTCTTCTCTTTCACTCTCATATCCAGCTCTTTATTTGCAGCCGCAAGATCTTGCTTCAGCCGGAAGGTATAATCTCTTTCAGCCCTTTGACTTTGAAGAATTTCTTCATAGGCACGAGTTTTATCCTCCTTATCATTCCTTACATCCACAAGATCATTACGCGCCCTCTGTAATTCGCTTGCCAACCTAGCATTCCTCACTTTCAATTTCTCCATCTTAGCCTTTAATTGTTTCACTTCTTCATTCTCTGGGGCTTGGGATGGTTCTTCATTAACTGATTGACTATTGGTTGGCTTGAAAGGCAACTTGATTACTTTCACCCTCTCCAGAATCCAAGTATGATAACTAACCCTGTTATCCACCACTCCGCCCCTCGAGTCTTTTTCTGCTCGAACAACATTTTCCCAGGCGCTTTTAACCTTTCTTAACAGTTCGATGAAATGCCCGTCTTCGTAATAAATGAATAGGGTAGCAAGGTAATCTGGCGAAGGTGCCCCTCTCATGGGATGCCCGAATTGTCTTTTCACTAGAAGGGGATTGTAATTGATACAGTACCGGGCACCTATGAGATGCACATTAGGAAAGCTACCATAGTGCTGTATAGGCAGTTTATTTCCGAGCCAAGGAAGACGCCATTTTACACTTCTTTCATTCAAGCCAGCGAAGAATCGGGCCCAATCGTTTCCTCCCTTATCCTTAAGCCCTTGGCGTGACAAAGTCTCCGACAGACTCCTGACGTCAACCATCTTCTTAAACACGCGCGTTGTCATCCATGTATACAGCGCCGGTAAACAGCAAAGAATCTTCTTTCCCTTTCTCTCCTGGCAAAAACTCAAGGTCCCATAAACATCTGCAAGAACTGCCGTTACAGGATTTTCTGACCTTGTTTTTCTTGCTACAAAGACGTCTATTGCGGCGTAATCCACAAATTCTTCTATCTTAGGAAACAAGACAATGTCGTATATAGTGAGGGCTAATACATCCATGAAGGTTTCCCAATCCTCTTTATCAGCCAGGTGATGTAAATATTGCTCCAGATATCCCTGTGACAACCCATGCAATTGATTTCTCATCATCATCCTGTTTTCAAGCTCCTTGGGATGTAGTTTCATGAGGGCAGCAATGGTGGGTATAGAGGCATGGTGTTCTAAATGTTGATATGGAGTGGTACCCTCCAGTGGCAAACCCAAGATATGCTCGAACTCCTCTATAGTTGGCGCCAATTGAAAGTCTTGAAACGTGAAACATCGAAGCGGAGAATCATAATATTGGGCCAAGGCTGTGATAGCGGGTATTTGTACTTCAACCTCCATTAAATTCAACAAATTTCCATATCTTTTCTGAAAGGCTTCTCTTTTTATGGTCTTGAGCTTTTTGCCCAAGTT
>NW_014541977.1:0-32542 GCF_000741045.1 Vigna radiata var. radiata | reverse complement strand
AACTTAGAATTAGAGGAGTTGTGTAGCGGTGTCACTCTGGGATGTACTTCCTGTTTGGCTATCGTGAGAACTCCAGCTAGAGTCTGTTCTCTTCATGTGTGTTTCCACACCTAGTTGATTACTCGACTNTTGTGGAGATGCTATGAAGGGGGCCATAGCTCTAGTGACCTTTGACCTTTAGGTTTAGGAAACTATCCTGGTGAAAGTGCATATATATGACCTTGAAATCAAAACAGTGAACCTTTGTTAGGACACGATGGGAGAAATGTGTACTTCTATAATCCTCACGCTGTTCGTTTTTGTTTTTGAAAATAATGATATGAATGTCAAAAGACTTGTCTAATTGCATTATTCAAATAATGAAAATAACGAATGAATTAAAATAACTCAAACTACATTGTCTTAAATTTAACAAAAATAACTTTCATTATAAATCCCACGTTTTTTCCCTGTCATCTCTCGAATCTATCATGCCTTAGAAACATCTACAAAATCATATGCTCACGTATAACACATTATACGATCATCGTCGATAATTTCATTCACAACGCCTAAACACAAACACATATGGGGTAAGCTATCGATAAAACAATCATAATAATATTAAGATATAAACACATTGAATATATATCAACCATAAACAACCACCCCATACCCAATAGTAATAGAAATAGGATGCTAATCCTCTAACATAACAATTAAATCACAATGAACTACTCAATTTTCAATCCTCGATCCTTAATTCCTTGACCCTTGATGTCATCATTAACATCTCACATATAGACCCTTGTGTATCCACTCATTAGCACCTATGCTAACTACTTACTATAACCAAATAGTAACACCACTATCAACATAGCATCACTTGGAGCATCTCCAATACCATGATAATCTTCATAGATACACCACCATCGTGACTATCTTAGTCATTAACAACACCATGAGCATCACTGTACCTTGAACACCATAGTGGAAAGAGCCAGTCTCACTCTTATACCCTACCTCACTCGCTTGTAGGCACTCCAATAGACCAATCTATAGCCTCCTCTACAGATCTGCTCAAGTAGTCCCACAATCTAGCTAAGGAACATGTAATCTTGTTACACAAGGACAAGGAAAACACCATAGCCCCTACACAAGGAAGGTTCAATACCCAAACAACCCTTCCTATGCATACAAGGCAAAAGAAAACATTTATCTACAGATAAGCTCAAGATTTACTAGGTATACCAAGTAGACTTATCCCCCACTCTTATGCTCGTAAACTACACATTAAGGTACATCCCAACACTCATTCATGCTCCAATCTCAAACACAAGTCAAAACTGACCCTAAACATAACCATTAATCTCATTCTCTGATTATCATCACACTCTACAGCTCCTCAAGCTTGATCCATGTTCATTCTTCATTTAAACACATTTTTCCAATAAAGTTACACAAGGATAATTGATTATCGTAAGTGATAATCGATTTTTTATGAAACGTTCATATTTACCAAAAACGACATTATGATAAACTATTATCACTCATAATAATAAATTATTTCAGTAGTTCTACGCAACAAATTTCCAAAATTCATCACTTAGGAAAGGATAATTGATTATCATACCAGATGATCAATTGTTTCCGAAACCATACTCAAAATCAATGCACAAATAATCGATTATGACTAATTATAATTGATTATTGTCAAATCGAAACACATGCTAGACAAAATATAAGTGTTCAAAACACACATACAACAACCCTAGATTATGAGGAAACCCAAAACGTCATGCATGCATTCAAGCCTCATGATAACAGTCTAAAAGCCGTTATTTTCATACTTAAATTGATAGTAAAACACACCCTTTATGGCTTAGAATGAGCTCTAAATCAACTCATGTGATTGTTCACATTGTCCTAGTGTTTAATATTTTTATCTGTTTTTTTTTAAATAAATAAATAATAATAACAAAAATAATGTTTTAAAGGTATGAGTTCATGCAGTTGTTCGTATCAGCCTAATACTTAATACTATTGATCTAAAAATTAAATAACGGTATGAGTACTCGTGCGATCATCCGTATCAGCCTAGTACTTAATATCCTCAATGTTAAAAATTAAATAATGGTTTAAGTGCTTGTGCTATCGTCCGCATCAACCTAGTACTCGATACCCTTAGGTTTTCTAAATAAGTAAATAACGGTATGAGTACTCGTGTGATCGCCCACATCATCCTAGTGCTTAATATTTTCCTTTCTCTTATAAAAGTAATTCTAAAGGTATGAGTACTAGTGTGACCATCCGCATCAGCCTGGTACTCATTACCTTGTTTTTTCAACCATTCCAAAATTACCAAAACATATAAAATCTTTGAAAACTTAAAAGATTCACATTTTTGAACAAACAATCTTCTAGCCAGAACTACGTGATCCTTGATTCTCCATCAAGAGTGGAGATACGTAGGAGGAAGGTCAGTCTTTGTCAGGTTCACTCTCCAAAAATCCAAATTTATCCATAATCATTTCCAAGCAAATTTTCCAAACAATTCTCCAAACAAACATTCCAAGCAGTTTCAATAGAACTACGTAACCGTGATTGCTCATTCTAAATGAGAATACGTAGGACCAAGGTCAATCCTTGTCGGGCCTAAAAAACTAAAATATATATTTTGTTTCTTTATAGTGTCTTTTTTGGGATAGTTAAACATTTTGAAAATCACATCACATTCGCGTATTTAATTAAAGGTACTGCCTTCGGGCAAGCGATGTAGGGTACTAATACCTTCCCTACACGTAACCGACTCCCGAACCTGGAATCTGGGTTTCATAGACTGCGTCTCACTTTATGGTTTTTTCCGTAGTTTTCTAGAATAAACTATAGTGGCGACTCCAAATCTCTTTTTTCCAAACTCGTCTTTGTTTTTGGTTTGTCGTCCCATCGCGATTTCAGTTGTGACAATTATCTTAAGCTTCTAGTCATAATGCAGAATTAATTATTAGGGATGCAAGACATTGTGGTCTAGTAATTAAGGATAGACTTTCTTCGCCGAGACATCGGGTTTTAAGTTATTTAGAAAGTGATATTAACATTTAATGAAGAAGATGAATTCTTATATGCATGAGAGTAAACTAGGTGAAATCTAAACCCCAATAACATTATCATCTCATTTTATCAACTTCATTCATTCTAGTGTTTAGCCTCAATTGATCAAACATATTCATGTTTATTTTTCTGCACTTTGCATTCAAAACCCCCAAAATATTGTTCTAAAAGTCTTAATTAGTTAAGTAATTACATGATTGTTTAGTATCGTGAGTCTCTTGGGAAACGATACTTGGTCTTACCATTATTATTACTTGATATGATTCAGTACACTTGCCGACATCTTAACAAGAAGAACATATTCTCATACATACACATGCATCAAAACAACATTTACCTTTCAAGATAATCAAGAGCAAACCTTATTCATCATACAAACAAACAAGAAAACAACCAAAGGTAAGCTTCCCCATACCATGGCCAATTCTAAGGCTTTATCTACAACTCCAAAACAACATCATCTTCCATTGCACTAAGTTTTTCTACAACTCTCCCTCTTCTCTCCTAGAAATGCCTTTCTCTCTCTCTCCCTATATCTCTCTTTTTCGATTTTAGAATTAGGGTACTAAGGTTTTCATTTGTCTACAACTCCAAAACAACATCAATCTCCCATTGCACTAACATTTTCTGCTACTCTCCCTCTTCTCTCCTAGAAATGCCTCTTTCTCTATATCTCTCTTTTTCGTTTTTAAAATTAGGGTACTAAGCCTTTATCTACAACTCCAAAACAACATCAATCTTCCATTGCACTACGGTTTTTTTGCAGCTCTTCCTCTTCTCTCCTAGAAATGCCTTTCTCTCTCTCTCCTTATATATCTCTTTTTCATTTTTAGAATTAGGGTACCAATGTGCAAACCCTTTTTACTCTTTTCCTTTTTTATCTTTTTTCCCTCTATCTCTATCTTTTAGGTTTTTAATAAAATCTCTCACTTAATCTCTAAAAACCCACTAAGATTTCCTCTCTTATTTTATCTTAACTACTTTTTGAAATATCAACAACTATTAAATCCTCCTAAGATTCACGTAATCTCCCATTTAAGTTTCAGATTTTGTTTTCATTCTTTTACTTTCTACACCTTTAACTTAATTTCTGCACCATTTAACAAAGGTAAAAAAACCTTTTTGTCCCTAAGCCAAAAATATAATTAAAAATCCAATTTTTTTATTAAACCCTTCTCCCTAGGAGTTGAATCTCATCCATTCAATCCTAAACAACATCTCTACCAACAAACCAACACATCACATTGGTAATGTCTCACAATTTTCGAAATTAGAATTAAATATGAGTTAAGTTGAAAAGCTTAGTAATCTAGTTTAGTAAACATATTTAGTAATAGTTCATAGCTTAGAGTATATTAGTGTAGCTTAGACTAGTTTCTGGTTAGTTTAAGTAGTCTAGTATATATTAAGGGTATTTTGTATGCATTTGTATAGTTATGTTCAGTCATATTTCATATTTAGAATAGGTGAATTATACTTGCAGTACAAGTTTTTAGTTTTTAGCAAAATTAGCTTAGTTAGTATCTTAACCTAGTCTAATTTAGGTATTTTTAACTAGCATAGTAATTCTAAATTGTTTCTTGTGATATTCTAGTGCAACCAAATGAAGCAAGGTGAACACTGAAATGGTGATTAAAACTATCCATCACATGCAACTTAGAAGTAGCTTTGACAATTTTATAAAGTTGACTAGAGAGTTGACTAATAGTTGACTTTTTGCAATTGATCTCCAAATGCTATGACTGTTGAGGGAAGCCCAAAAGGACATTATCACACTTGTGCTAAGTTGTTTTAACTTATAAAAGTGAAAGAAGCTACTCCACTTAGCCAATATATGATTATAAATATTTAATACACATACACACACTTGTTTAACAACAAATGTATTCATTCAAGATGATTGAATCAAGAAAGATACTAGAGTAGTTAACCGTTTTTAATAATAGACCATATGGAGAACATAAAAGTGAAATTGGAAGATAGAGGAGAGGTTTTATTACTTCTAAACGAATTTCCAAATACATTTGAGCATTTTAAAGATGCTTTGTTATTCTGGAAGAAGTATGCCATTATGTTGGAAGAGGTATTAACCTCAATTCTTATAACTAAGGAGCTACAAAAGCTTCAAGCTTCTAAAGCAAACAATTGTGTGTTAAGTTCGAATGCTTCAATCTCAATAACAACAAATGTATTGAGTGTTTTAACTACCACAAGAAGTATCACTTTTAGATCATTTGTCAATAAAAGAAGAAAAATCAAGAAATTTCATTTTTAGAAGAATTTTTTTTTTATTTTGCGATAACTTCTAATAGGTATGAGTATTTAGAGGCACTAGTGGCATTTGCATATGATACACAAAGAAGTTGGGTTGTATACTCAAAAGGATGCATTTATCACATATGCATTTATCTCATTAACTTAATATCTCCCTCTATGTGAGTTAGACATTTAGTAGAGTTTGGATAATCTCGTATCGAGTCCTTAATCTATACACCTTGTACAAGAATGAAATACTCTCACCATTGAAAGTCTTTCCACTTTTGTCACATCGCAACCTCATATTTTACACAACTTTATCTTAACATGTTATCAACTTCTTCAAAAATAAGCCATCACAAACATTTATATATCAAAATATTTCAAATTCCAATTAATATATCATAGTTGAAACCTCACTTCTCGTGGGCGACATTATGTCTCGCCTGACAAGTGAATACTTGAAGAAAAATTCTTCAATATTTGCTAAGTAATTGTCTCACTCACTTGGCGAATAGAACCATGGGAAAAAATTTCCATAAATTTGCCCAATGAGTCATATCTCGTCCAAATGACCTTGCTTTTCTAACTTTCAAAAAATACACTCTCGTTTGGTGAGGGTATTACTCACCCAGCAAGTGAATCCTCCCTTGCCTCTCTGACTTTGAATTATGCTCTTTGTTAGCAAGTAAAACACTCGTCCAATGAGTTTACGTAATTAAGAAGTCATATCATATTGGTAAGTCAATACAATTGACCTTAGTAGGTATTTTCCTTTCCTCTCTTGAGACAAACATATAAAATGTATCAATTAAACACCAATTGAGTCACATTTATCAATCCTTGAAACCACACGTCATTAAACCATCATTTACACATATCAAATTTTACCTCAATCACCCCATCACCAAATCACATTATCAAATAATCCAATTCATAAACATATTATATTATATGTTTGTTCACCTGTTTTATTATAACAAAATTTTTATTAAACTATAAAATAATTTTTAATTATTGAAATAAAAAATATAAGTAAATTATAAGATAAGTTTTATAAAAAAGGTAAGTATAAAAATAAATTATTTTTATACTTTTAATGTTGAAATTTTTCTTATCACATTAATAAATTTTTATTATCAGTAATTATTTAAGTTTAAAAAATAATAAGATTGAAAAATAAATTTTTATTATAAATAATTATTTGAATTTAAAAATAGTTACTAAAATATTAAATAATGATTTCTTTTATTAATAATATGAATAAGTTTATAAAATTGAATTAATAAAATATATAAATTTGATTATGAATTTAATTTTGGGAGTTGAGGGTTTGACAGACTAACCCACAATAAATCTATCCAACCAAGTGTTGGCTATGGAGTGGGAACAGGAGTTTCACGGATTTTTTGTCGCTCCAACAAAAGAGGATCCGTGATCTACAGAGAAAAAGACTCTTTTGAGGGGTCGTGTTAGAATATGAGAGGATATTTTGTATATTTATATTAAATAATTAAATTTATATATATAAATATAAACTTTAATAAAAAAAATGCATCTTTTAAAAAGGGAAAAACTAACTATTTTGAAATAATATTTAATAGTATCTATAAATGTAGATTTTAATTTTAATATAATAAAACTAATATATTTAATTTTTAAAACAATAAAACTAAAGATTTCTTTTTTTTTTGGGTTCTGTATTCGTTCACCTCATTATTCTCTTTAAAATTCACCCCGTATATGTCTGTGATCTCTTACTCTAACAACTTCATTCATAACAAAAATAACACCACAACGCTCTCCTCACTTTGTTTCTTCGTCTTCCTTTCTCTCCTCCTTCCTTCACAATTTGACGCTTTCTCATCTTCTTCCTCGCTAATGGATCCCACCAGAGCTTTTGTGAAAAGTGTCAAACGAGTTATCGTCAAGGTTTTTTTTCTCTCTTTCTCTCTATTTAATCACATATTCCACAACAACAACGTTCACTCTTCATCTAATCTGTTTCGCGTGCATGGAATGAAGAAAACCTAGAAAACTGTTATTCCTCTTTTCTAGTTTGTGTCATGATGCATGCATGGAGGATGGCTGGTAATGCCAGTGCTGTTTTCATATTTTACAGATGAAAAGGAACAAGATCTATATTCTTTATCGCTGCTATTTTGGAAGCAAACATGCTGTGTTATTAATTAATGGTTCTGCTGATCACTGATTAAGAGATCAATAAATGGAATTTTTTTTCAGTTAGAAATTAGGTTAGCATTGCATTAGAAATTAGGTTAGCATTGCTTTAGAAATTAGGTTATTATTTTTGTTAATTAGTTAGTATATTATTGTCATTAGCGAAACTAATTTTTGTTGGTTATTTTCCAAGGTTGGAACAGCCGTGGTTACTCGTAGTGATGGAAGATTAGCATTGGGAAGGCTTGGAGCTCTCTGCGAACAGGTATAACACTTGCCAATATGTAAAAATAGCATTTATATAATTTGAATTTAATTTATTTGCACTTCTATTAAAAATCATAGACTTTTAAAATAATAAATGCTGAATTTAATAATTTAATAATTTAAACATATACGACAGTCTATACTATTGTAAACATATAATTAAATAGTTTAAATATATGGATGTGAAATGAGTGATTTTTTATTTTTATTTTTATTTTTATGAAATATTTTCTTAGGATTTTACTTTCTGTAAAATTTCAAATTATTGTTTTAACTTTTATGAAATCTATCAACTTTAATTTTAGACTGCACAAATAAAAAGAATTATCATTTTTAAAGGAGTTTTGTTTAATCTCATATCACAAAACTAGTAAGCATGGTTTAGAATAAATACTTTCGGTTCAATACTTAAACTAGTGACACATAATATTGCTGAGAAAAAAAAAGTGACATAATATTGAAAAGCAATTATTTTCAATTTTAGAGAGGTTCTAAATGCAAACAATTTTTTTTTGCTATAATCGAAATCAAAACACATATATTTTAGCTAAAAACACATTTAAATATAAATCAAATTTGTATCACTTATTGGATAGCTCACAAATTGAAATTTTAAGTCTATGTATTATCTCCATCAATTTTAGTCACCACATATTTACATGTGTGTTAAGTTAAAATATGAAGAACTGGAAGTAAATTTTAGGGTCTTATTAATAATTTTGTTTAAATATTATTTTATTAGTTTTGAGTCTAGTAATATTTAGTTTGATTTGATAGAGATAAAATAGGATGGATAGTTATGATTTTCTGTTTATCTAGGTAGAATATTATTTTATGAAAAAATAAACAGATTTTATTTTTGAGTGAGTTGATATTTTATTGTCAGTTTTTATTATTTGTACTTATCTTAAGGTCCTATTTACACCTATTTAAAAGTTGTGAAAGTTTAACGAAAATCATCTCCAATGAATGGATTGAAGAGTAAAATTATTTGTTTAAGTCACCGTTTCTTAACACCTCCTCCTTAATTGAACCAACAGTTTAAACCTTAACAAAATAGAAGTCTAGATTTAATACTAATTCTTTTGTACAGTTTCTCTGTACTTTTAAAATATACTTTGATATATTAAAATATATTAAAAAAATTCATATGTGAAAATTATAATGTATTTTTGGAGTAAAAAAAATGAAGAGAATACAAATTCACAAAATACCATATCCAAATCCAGCAAAAATATTCCATTTTTTTATTCCTAAGTGTTTTCCCCTGTTTACGCACAATACCATCCTCTCTTTCAAGCATTGGGTATGTTAGTTCATTTGAATATGAAAAGTTACATGAATGGTGAATGGATGAAGTGAAGCTGGTTAAATCCTTGTTCCGTTTCTTCTACGTAAGATTATCAGCACTAACAAAGTTTACATATATTTGATGTTTTTCTCTGATTATAGTTTTTGTAGTAACTGAAAGCTATGTTTCCTGCAGCTTAAAGAGCTAAATGATAAGGATTATGAGGTTATATTAGTGACTTCAGGTGCAGTTGGTCTTGGCCGACAAAGACTAAGATATCGAAGATTGGTCAATAGCAGGTTTTTGTAATTTGTCTTTTGTCGTTGGTAAATACATATTTATCAAAATCGTGCATCGAGCTTTGCATTAATAGCTAGTGCATAATTTAGTTACATCAATCTGTAAAATTTTGGTAAAAGTAAGTATTTGGCAATATATGTTCTTATATGAAGCAGAACACAAATGTTGCTTTATATTTCTAAAAAAATTCCTTTTTATTTTGTACATGCTACATGAGCATTATATGGCATTGAGTAGGAACTTGTGCAAACCTTTTCATGTTTCGATCAATATGAACTAGGTAGAGTTTGAGAGAGTGGGAAAGAAAAAATGAGTCTGAAATAAAGGGTTTATTTTGTATGCAGCTTTTCGGATCTTCAAAATCCACAGGGAGACCTTGATGGGAAAGCATGTGCAGCTGTTGGGCAGAGTAGTCTCATGGCTCTCTACGATATCATGTTTAGTCAGGTTGGCCCAAAGTTAAATTGTGCATTTAATATTCAGGAATCTTAAATTTGTATTGTATGATTTGCCATAATACAATAACAGGTATTTTGTTAATCTAATTGTTTCCTGTAAATTGATGGTGATATGTCATTTGCCTGGTGCAGCTTGATGTAACTTCATCCCAACTTCTTGTAAACGATGGGTTCTTCAGGGATACAGCTTTCAGAAAACAATTGTCAGACACTGTGAGCGCATTATTAGATTTAAGGATTATCCCCATTTTCAACGAAAATGATGCCGTTAGTACTAGGAAGGCGTCCTACGAGGTATGCTGCTTTTCCTTACACAAATTTTTATTCTGAAAACTTACTCTTTTTTTCCCTAAAAAAACACTAGTTTGATTTTCTTGGTTTTGTGCGTTTGATTACTTTTAAGGGCAAGAACTGTCTGCAGGATTCTTCTGGTATCTTCTGGGACAATGACAGTTTGGCAGGTCTATTGGCTTTAGAACTTAAAGCTGACCTCCTTGTTCTATTGAGTGACGTTGAGGGTCTTTATAGTGGCCCTCCATCTGACCCTAAGTCAAAGTTAATTCACACATATGTAAAAGAAAAGCATCAAAGTGAAATTACTTTCGGAGAAAAGTCAACATACGGAAGAGGGGGTATGACTGCGAAAGTTAACGCGGCTGTTTGTGCTGCTTTTGCTGGCACACCTGTGATTATTACTAGGTACCTTCATTTCACTAATGTTAGAAATCAATCACAAGTTACATGCGTTATAAAAAATTATTAAAAGAGTATTGTTAAAAAAACTTTTTTCTATTAGAAAATGTTGTACTAGTACTCCATAAGAAAATATTGGCTCAAAATCTAATTACCTTTTGTTTCACTATAGATCCAACATACACGGTTTGATTAATTTATATTTATTTATTTCTAGTCTTTCACTAATGGAGAGAGTTGTAAACTACTAAAATTAGTTCCCTCTGAGTCATAAAATTATGAACAAAGCATCGTGATTAAAATGGAATGAATTAGAATCTCTTACAAACTCTCTTGGAAATAATTGTTAGGACAATGGTATTTTGACAATATTTTTTTACAATATTTTAATATCACTTATGTGTTATTATGTGATTGATCCAAAATTACTCCAGAATCAATAATAATAATCATAAACACCAATACTAACATAGACCAATCATATAATAACATGATATGACAATATTAAAATGTTGTCAAAAAAATAAAATATTGTAAATCCTTATTGTTATCCTTTCGTAGTTGTAAAACTTCATTAAGGTTGCCCATCCAGTTGAGAAGTCCATTCCGTACTCATTTCCCTTGTTTGTAAGTACAAGAAGAAAAACAATACAAAACCACGGCATTGTTACTTTCAAGTTCAAATGACGAAAATATATCATAATTATATTGTGAATAATTTTCATTCTTTTACCGATATACGTATGAAATATGCATTCATGGATCACTTAGGCATGAATTTTGCACTTTTGCTGACCTCAAATTGCATTTCAACCGCCATGGAAGTGGCTTTGCTACAGACAACATCATAAGAGTGCTTCGTGGAGAAAGAATCGGTACTATCTTCCATAAAGATGCTCATTTGTGGACCAGTATAAAGGAAGTGAGTGCTCATGACATGGCAGTTGCAGCACGACATAGTTCTAGACGACTGCAGGTGAGTGAAGTTACATGTATAAAATGTGAAGGGCAGGTTCACTTTCTTGAGTTTCTTTACGTAGAAAAGCGACGCAGTTTGGTAGTCTTGTTTTATTACATAATTGGTGCTTCTGGTTTCAGCTCCTAAATTCTGAAGAAAGAAGAAAAATATTGCTGGCAATAGCTGATGCATTAGAGAATAATGAAGGTTCGATAAGGCTTGAGAATGGAGCTGATGTTGCTGATGCAGAGGAGATCGGATATGACAGAGCACTCATATCACGTTTAACCCTGAGACCCGAGAAGGTAGAGTTTATACTGAAGTGAAAAGTCGAAATAAAACTTGCGCAGCTTTTTGCTAGTGTCAAGTCAAAATAGGACCTGCTGCAAACTTTTTGAAATCAGATTTCGTGAAATTTCCTCTTTGACATAACATGATTTTGTTTGACCTTGGGTTTTGTATTTTTCAGATCTCTAGTCTTGTAAAGTCTGTTCGCCTTCTGGCTAACATGGAAGAACCCATTGGTCAGATTTTAAAGAGAACTGAGGTCAAAGCCCTTTGTAATTATTTTAATGCAATACATAAGTAACAACTTGAAATTGGTTGTGTTGTTTAGACGTATTAACTTTTGTAATTATCCTACAGCTCAACATTCATATTTGAAATTCTGATTACTTCTCCGTGTCCAGCTTGCAGACAAACTCGTCCTGGAAAAAATATCATGTCCTTTAGGTGTTCTCCTGGTTATATTTGAATCTCGACCGGATGCGCTTGTTCAGGTTAGGAGACCCTATTCCTTCTCAATTATAATTCATCGTACATCTTCAATAAAAAATGCCAGAGATATGAGCAAGTAGAGATTTAAAACTTATGTCTAGTGATACTGGTAAAGTGAGTCTTAAAAATTCGTTTCGTGTATTGTATTTTGATCTTTGTTGAAATGGATTAATAGATAGCTGCATTGGCAATTCGAAGTGGAAATGGTTTACTTCTTAAAGGAGGAAAGGAAGCCAAACGATCAAATGCAATCTTACACAAGGTTTGTGCAACTCATTATCATATACCTTTATTATTTCATTGAAGTTAATAATAATTGTACACTTTATTAGGAAAATTTTAACTTAGAACTTAAATTAACTCAACAAAAGGGCTCCTAAGGTGAGGATTGACCAAGTTTAATAGCTATATTAGATCAATTATATCGTGGATGAGAGACTTACTCCAATTATCATCTATAGTATTCTTAGAATTTAAGCCCAGGGCTTAGTTTAAGTTAGAAAATTACTAAGAAGGTGAGAATAATCCAAATTTTCTGTTTTATTTTAGCCATATTTCTAGTAGAATCACGACAGACTAAGGTGATCTCAATTAAGACTTTCCAACTAAAGCTACCGACTTGATGTGCTGGCTGCAATTTGCAAATGCAGATGACCTAACAATAGATGTCTAACTGACTTACAAGAGTATAGTTTTTCAAGCTTTATAGTTATATTTAAGCAACATATCTAACAAATATAAGGTTGTAATGAAGACAAACCCAAAGGGGCAACAACTAAAGCAAACTAGAGATGACTCCAATTAAGACGACTTTTCAACAAGTATTCTCCATAATTTAGTTTATAAATGTTTATTATTCACTTTCATAATTATTGTAGGTTATTACTTCGGCTATTCCAGATACAGTGGGTGCCACACTCATTGGGCTTGTGACTTCAAGAGAAGAGATTCCAGATCTGCTCAAGGCAATTAAAATTCTTAAATTCATTTGTCTGAAATGAATTTCAACTAACTAATTATACTTTGCCACAGCTTGACGACACGATAGATCTAGTGGTCCCTAGAGGCAGTAATAAGCTTGTTTCTCAAATCAAGGATGCAACAAAGATTCCTGTTCTTGGTCATGCTGGTAATATATGTATTTGCGTTTTCTATCTTTGATTAATGTTACAGTATAAGACTTTATCAAGTTGTTATTTTTGAAATGCAGATGGAATATGTCATGTATACGTTGACAAATCAGCAAATATCGATATGGCAAAGCAGATTATTAGGGATGCAAAGGCTGATTACCCTGCGGCTTGCAATGCAATGGTAATTACAGTTTACATACCTTGGAATGTGGGCTCTAATGCATGTTATCTACCTCATATTTCCGTTTGAGTTTTCTTCATTTGCCATTTCATTATGCAATTTGATCTATTGACTCTGCTCATTACAATATTCTGTGCTGATGTTCTTAGGAAACCCTTCTTGTACACGAAGATCTGTCAAGGAATGGTGGACTTGTTGAACTTGTTGCTGAACTCCAACGCGAAGGTTTGACCTTGGTTTTTGCGAATAAACTTATGATGAACAAAACATGCACATTCAAGTTGGATTTTATATACATTCTTAGGTTAGAGAGAGTGCATTTAAAATTGAAAGAGAAAATATGTATAATGATTAATTAAAAGAAAACTTCAATTAAAAGGTAAACTGTTGTCATATTTATCAAAGCTGATCATTTTGTTCTGACTTATGGTGTATGAGTTTCTGATAGAAACCCAACAATAAGATTGAATATCACAAGTATATTATTCAAGTATTATGGAGAAAAAAAGTTATGGAGCTGAAAGCTCTACAATCACCGTAAAAACCAGAGTGCTCCCACTCTTCCATAGGATGACTCTCCTCCTAACCAACTCACAACCTCCTACTCCATATCCCCCTTCACACTCTCCATTCTCTCCCTATAATAGAATTCCCTTTTTCCTAGAATCCTGACACGTCATTTCCCCTCTAACTAACTTCGCTTTCTTTTCCTAATCCCATTTTCTTTCTTCTCACGTAAACATTCCATATTTTGAGCCTTGCTCCCTCTATAATTGTTTCATGTTGATTAACAGGCTCATCCTTATTAGGAGTCCTATCATTACTCCCTCTTGCAACAACAACCTTGTCCTCAAGGCTAAAATTGAGGAAATTGACTTTGCAGTATCCCTACATCTTCCGAAGTTGCCTCCTCCTTTGTTCTCCCCTTCCATTTAACCAACCATTGTTTAGTAATAGTACCACCCTCTAGAATCTCCCTGGTTGCTAACACTGTCTCAGGTTCTTCTTGATCTTCCTCCTCAAGACTCAATTCTTTGGGTAAAGTGGGTTCTACCGCATGATTACCAATAGCCTTTTTTAGTTGAGAAATATGAAAATCTGGGTGTACTTTTGATGATTCCGGCAACTGCACCTTATAAGACACTTCTCCCTTCTTCTCTACCACTAAGAAAGGCCCATAATACCGAGGTGCCAGTTTTTGATTAATACGTCGAGCTATGGTTAATTGTCTATGTGGTCGCAATTTAATAAACACCCACTGTCCTACCTCCAACTGCATGAATCTCCGATTTTTATCTACAAATTTCTCCATTTGCTGCTGAACTCGCAGCAAGTGATATTTCAATTGTCGAATAGCTTCATCTCTATCAACCAAGTCAGCGGCTACAACTTCCACACGTGTTTCGCCCTGTGTAAAGCGCACTAATGCAAGTGGTGTTCTCCCATACACAATTTCAAAGGGAGTCTTTCCTGCCGCTCCATGAAAAGTAGTATTATACCATAATTTTGCCCAAGGTACCCAATATGACTAGTTCTTGGGTTGTTCCGACCCAAAACATTGTAAATAAGCTTCTAAACATCGGTTTACCACTTCCGTTTGACCATCAGTCTCAGGATGATAAGAAGAACTCATTTTCAAAGTTGCTCCCTGTAACCGAAATAATTCCTGCCAGAAAAGGCTCATGAACACAGGGTCTCGATCACTAACAATCGATTGTGGAATGCCGTGAAGTCTTACAATCTCCTTAGCAAACAATTCACCAATATTCCTCGCAGTGTAAGGATGTTTCAATAAAATAAAGTGGCCATATTTAGACAACCGATCCACCACTACAAATATAGCTTGAAACCCCTTCAATTTTGGCAAACCCGTAATGAAGTATAGGGAAATATCTTCCTAAATCCTATCCGGAATGGGCAAGGGTTGTAGTAATCCAGCTGGAGACGTTGCTTCATATTTTTGTCGTTGGCACACATCACATGCTTTAACAAATTCTTGAATCATCTTCTTCATACCAGTCCAGTACAGATTTGCTGTGATACGTTTGTAGGTTCTTAAAAAACCCGAGTGACCCCCTACTGGCGAAGAATGAAACTCATTTAAGATGGTAGGAATTAAATCTGACTTAGCTGACAATACTAAGTGTCCTTTGTAAAATAATACTCCTCTTTGCAAACTGAAATCTGCAATAGATGCGTCTTCCTGTTGTAACTTCTGCACCACTTGTTGTAAGAAGGGATCTACTTCCACTTCCTTTTGGATATGTTGTTCCTGCAACCATAAGGGAAAAGACTGAATCTCCCTCAATTCACCCACTTCGAACATTCGTGACAACGAGTCAGCGGCTTTATTCTATGGGCCCGGTTTGTAAATCACCTCAAATTGATATCCTAACAACTTTGCCAGCCAATTTTGTTGAGTTTCGGTGGTGATTTTTTGATGTAAGAGGTATCTTAAACTCTTCTGATCTGAGTACACCTTAAAACTCCTTCCAATCAAGTATGGTCTCCAATGTTGGACCGCCAACACTAATGCCATTAATTCTTTCTCATAAGCTGACTTGTTTATGTTAGTCGGTGACAAAGCTTTACTGAAATAAGCTATCGGTTGTCGGTCTTGCATCAATACTGCTCCTATCCCTGCCCCTGAAGCGTCACACTCAATTTCAAACGGTTTAGAAAAATTAGGTAAAGCCAATAAGGGAGCTTGAGTCATCACCTTTTTTAATTCCTTATAGGCCAATAATGATGTTGGGCCTCAATGGAAACCATCCCTCTTCGTCAATTCCTTAAGGGGCCTAACAATCTTACCATAGCCCGCAATAAATTTTCGGTAATATCCCGTTAATCCCAAAAAACCCCTCACACCTTTGACATTATGAGGTATGGGCCAATTTATCACACTTTTAGTTTTTTCTGGGTCTACTGCAACTCCTTGCTCATAAATTAGATGAGCCAAGTATTCTACTTGCTGACTCCCCAAAACACACTTTTTTCTAATTACCATGAAAGATTGATCACATAACAGCTCAAAGACTCTAATTAAGTGTTTCAAATGTTCATCCCATCCTTTACTGTAAACTAGTATATCGTCAAAGAATACTAGTACAAACTTCTGCAAGTAGGGCATAAAAATCTGATTCATAGTAGACTGAAAAGTCGCAGGGGCATTTGTCAAACCAAAAGGTATCACTAAAAATTCATAGTGACCCTCATGTGTTCTGAAAGTTGTTTTATGAACATCTTCTTCCGCCATGCGTATTTGATGATACGCAGATTTCAAGTCTAGGTTAGAAAAATAAGTTGCACCATGTAACTCATCTAATAACTCCTCTAACACTGGAATTGGGTATTTATCGGGAATTGTGACTTTATTCAGCTCCCTATAATCCATGCACATGCGCCACGAACTGTCTTTCTTCTTAACAAGAATTACCGAGCAGGAAAAAGGGCTAGAGCTGGGTCTAATAATTCCTTGTTTCAACATCTCTCCAACCTGTTTTTCAATCTCCTCTTTATGATGATATGGGTATCGATATGGTCGTACACTCAAAGCTTTTGCTTCTGAATGCAAGATAATAGAATGCGCCACATCTCTACAAGGTGGCAGCCCTTGTGGCTCTTGGAATAAAGCCGAATAAACCACTAAAATCTGTTGAATATCTTCAGCTTGTGTCTTTGATAAATTTTGCTTCGAAATGGACTTTTCTTCCAAACTATTCTCCTTTACCACACTCTGGAAAGATGTCATCAACGCTATATGTTGTCCATGTTTTCTCAGTTTTTGACCTTGTAGCTCTAGATATTTGTCCTTCCAAAAAAAACTTAGTGTCATCCCTTCCCAATCAAAAGTAACCTTTCCAAACCTTCGCAACCAAGAAACTCCCAAAATCATGTCCACGTCCCCCAATTCCAACACATATGGCTCTACCGTAGTAGAGAATTCTCCTAATTGGATGTCCAACTTCTCACATTTCCCTGCCGTAGACACCCTATGCCCATCTCCCAAACGCACTCCAATCTGTTTTCTTTTGTCCACTTTCAACTCCAGAGCAGCCACTACATGGGGAGAAATGAAATTGTGACTGGCCCCACTATCAATCAGCACTCCTAGGGTTACTCCATTGAGAAGACCCTCTATGCGCAAAGTTTTAGGGCTATTCCGACCACCCCATGGTACTTCAACTTCTACGAACAGCCCCATAGAACCACACTCTAAGGTATGGTCATCTTCCTCTTCTTGCGTCTCACTCGCGATAACCTCCCCCACTTCATTTACTGTTTCGTCATCCGCTAACACCACCATTCACAGTTGTCGCTATGTGCATCTATGCAAGGGGTGATACTTTTCACCGCATCAAAAACAAAGCCCCTGAGTTTTCCTATACATCAATTCAGAGTAAGGCAAATGTTTCTTACCGCGATTTCGGTCGGCGGTCGAAAAACGATCACCTGAAACGCAACTGCCAAAGGTTTAGTTGGTATGCTCTGGGTTGGGCCAAACCCAACGCCTAATTTCCCTAAATGTGGGCCTTGATCCGACCCGGATCCAGACTTCTCTCCCTGACCCGTACTCCAATCTCGATTGCTTTTCCACCCTCGTATTCCTCCTCCACGCTGAAATCCCTCTGCTTGCACTTCTGCTTCCACTTCTCGAGCTAGGCACATGGCTTGGAGACGATTCACCGGGTTGAAGGTGTGAACCCTCTGCCAAATCTCCAATCACAATCCTCCAATAAAATAACCCAGATATTGCTCCTCTAGTAAACGAGAAACTTGAGAGGAGATATACTCAAACTCTGCAAGGTACTTGATAGGTTTCAATCAGAAAACCTAACCCAGAAATACCACTCACAACTAACAGAGAAACATAGAAGAAGAAAAAGTAGAATATCGTGTTATTCACAAAGAATTCAATAGGCAACAATGACAACAGAGGCTTAACCCTCTTCCACAGGTCTCAACCTGTTAATCAATCAACTCTCAAAAAGTGTCTTAATGAACAAAACAACTTCTATTTATACAATTATTTCCCCAATCCAAGTGTACGCTCCCCCAACTAACCCATCTAACTAACTCTCTTATTCCTCCTCTCATATACAATCCACCCCTGCTTATCTTTAGGCCTATCAATACCCGCCTCCTGAAGACCAACCTTGTCCCCAAGGTTAAAGTCGGGAAATTGTTCCCTCATGGTAACCTCGTCTTCCCACGTAGCCCCATCTGGACCTCCCACTTGCCACTCTATTAGTAACTGTGACACCACCACTTCTCCTTGTTGTATCTGTCGTTGTCCCAACACCTTCACTGGCCAAAATGATGGACCCTCCCCTTGTAGCTCCTGCGGCAACTCCTTTTCTACAACTTGTGTTCCCACAGCCTTCTTTAACTGTGAAACGTGGAAGACGGGATGTATCCTTGGCGTTTCTGGAAGCTGCAGCTTTTAAGCTGCCTCCCCAACCTTCTGAATTATTTGAAAAGGACCAAAATACCTGGCTACGAGTTTGGAATGAAGCCGAGTTGGCATTGTTGACTGCCTATGGGGTCTTATTTTCAGAAAAACCAATCTCCCACCTCAAAATTCATTGGTTTACGCTTCTTGTTGGCTTGCCTTACCATCACATCCTGGGCCCTCTCCAAATGAAACCTTAGTTGCTTCAATGCCTCATCACGGTTTTGCAGTTCCTGGCTTACTGCCTCTACCAAAGTTTCCCCCGGAATAAATCTATGCAGGGAAGGAGGCAGTCTCCCATATACAGCTTCAAACGGAGTGCACCTTATAGCCCCTTGAAAACTGGTATTATACCAATATTCCGCCCACGGCAAAATTGTCCTCTACCCTTTAGGTTGCTCAGAACAAAAACACCTAAGATACCCCTACAGTACCCTATTCACCACTTCTGTCTGCCCATCGGTCTCCGGATGATACGCTGTAGTCATCTTTAATTGAGTCCCCTGTCCCTTAAACAACTCCTTCCAAAAAATGCTCAGAAACAATGGATCCCGGTCACTCACTATGGATTGAGGTATGCCATGCAGCCTCATTATCTCCTGTACAAACACTTCTGCCACGGTTCTGGCTGAATATGGATGTTTGAGTGGAATAAAGTATGCATATTTGCTCAATCGGTCCACCACTACCAAAATAGCATCGAACCCCTGTGACTTCGGTAACCTTACAATAAAATCCATGCTCAATTCCTCCCACACAGCATTCGGAATTGGCAATGGTTGTAACAGACCTTGAGGAGAAGAAGAAAGATATTTATGTTGTTGACAGACAACACACCTGGCCAACTCTGTCACGTCCTTCTTCATCCCATTCCAATAGAGTGACTGCACAATACGCCTGTAAGTTCGATACACTCCCGAATGGCCCCCGGTCTGGGTCACATGGAACTCAGCGATCAACTTAGGGATCCACTTTGATTGGGCCGACAACACTAGTCTGCCCTTATGGTGTAGCTTCTCGTGTTCTAACGTATACGAGGGATGGGTATTTGGATCCTTCTTAATATCTTCAATCACCCTCTGTAAAGCTTCGTCTACATCTACTTCCCGCATCACTTCCTCAAATTCTTGCCAGAAAGGTCTGGCCAGCATACCCAACTCCTTTCCTTCATCCTCTTCCCCTTCGTATATCCTGGACAATGCGTCAGCAGCTTTATTCACAGACCCAGCTTTGTACACTATGTCAAAGTCATAACCTAATAACTTTGCAATCCAATCCTATTGGTTTTGCGTAGTAATACGTTGTTCCAGCAAGTGCCTAAGGCTTTTCTGATCTGTGTGCACGATAAATTTTTGCCCGACGAGGTAAGGCCTCCAATGTTGTATGGCCAAGACAAGGGCCATCAACTCTTTCTCATAGATAAACTTGCTCAACCTTCCCTCCGATAATGCCTTACTAAAATAAGCGATGGGTCTCCGTTCTTACATCAAAACCGCCCCTACTCCTCTACCAGAAGCGTCACACTCGATGTGGAATGGCTGCTTGAAATCGGGCAGTGACAGTACAAGAGCTGTCGTCATAGCTGTCTTCAACGTCTTCCAAGCCTCCTCTGCATCCGCGTTCCAAGAGAACCCACCCTACTTCAACAGCTCCGTCAATGGTCTGGCGATTTTTCCGTAGTCCTTGACGAATCTCCGGTAATACCCAGTCAATCCCAAGAATCCTCTCAAGCTCCTCACGGTCTTTGGCCTCTCCCAGCCTACTATGGCTTTTATTTTATAGTCATCCATTTCCACCCCTTTGCTCGAAATAACGTGTCCTAGATATTTTACTTGTGTTTGCCCAAATTCACTCTTCCTCCGATTAGCCACCCATCGTTCTCGCTCCAACGTCGACAACACCACCTTCACTTGTTCGAGATGTTCCTCCCAGTTACGACTGTATATCAGTATATCGTCGAAGAACACCAAAACATATTTCAACGCTACCCGTCTACAACAAATCTTTCAACTCCTCGAAAAGATTACCGCTAGTACGACCACCATAACGACCGATCAACTCCTTTTTTAACTTGGTCCACGACAACCCCACTTCTACTTCTTGTAGAAGATTGAACCAATGAATGGTTACCCCTTCCATACTCAGTTTTGCCAATCGGACCTTCACATCTTCTATAGAGCCTTGCACTTCAAAATATGTCTATGTCCTTGTAATCCATCCCACAGGGTCGGTACCATCAAACGATGGCAATTCCACCTTCTTTGCTGCATCCTATACTCTGCCCCTTAATCCATATCTGAAAATGGAGATTCTCGATGATCTCCTGCTTGCTCGTTACGTAACTTAGTCAGGTCTTCCAACATTAATTGGTGAAATTCCCCCAACGTCTCATGTACTGACACTTCCATAGCTAACAATCTTTCCTCCAATGCTTCATCTCGGTCAGACATTTTGGGTGACATGGACAGTAGTGCTAGCTCTTCTCGGGATCTGACAGGTCGGACCAATGATAGAAACCCAACAATAAGACTGAATATCACAATGATAGAAACCCAACAATAAGACTGAATATCACAGGTATATTATTCAAATATTATGGAGAAAAAAAGTTATGGAGCTGAAAACTCTACAATCACCGGTAAAAACCAGAGTGCTCCCACTCCTCGAGAGGATGACTCTCCTCCTAACCAACTCACAACCTCCTACTCCGTATTCCCCTTTCCCTAGATTCTTGACACGTCATTCTCCCTCCGACTAACTTCTCTTTCTTTTCCTAACCCAATTTTCTTTCTTCTCACGTAAACATTCCATATTTTGGGCCTTGCTCCCTCTTTAATTGTTTCATGTTGATTAACAGGCCCATCCTTATTAGGAGTCCTATCAGTTTCAAGTTTATGAAAAATTAATTTCAGTCTGTTTACTTAAATATAGTTTCTTTTTCTAAAAATATTACATGGATTTGTGCTGTTAAATTGGAACACATGCTCAAAAGGGATAACAGGACTACTGTGATTTAATGAATCTGCAGGCGTTAAAGTATACGGTGGACCAAGAGCCAGTGCCTTGTTAAATATTGCTGGAACAAAATCTTACCATCTGGAGTATAGCTCACTAGCTTGTACAGTTGAAATTGTAGACGATGTATTTGCTGCCATCGACCACATACATCAACATGGAAGGTAAATTCGGGTTCCCCTGCAGAATCTACATATTGAATCGCTATATTGTAAACCTTGTTAAAAGTCTATTTCTTTCCTTCCTGTCATGCAGTGCACATACTGAATGCATTGTTGCAGAAGACTGTGAAGTTGCTGAAGCTTTCTTACGTCAGGTTGACAGGTAAATATATTTTTTCCAGCAACCTTGTAGGTCCTTTGCTTCCAGTGCCAAATTCCAAGAAATACTAATGCCGCACTGTTCGTGTGGTAATTTAATTCCAATGCCTGCAGTAATTTGTCTGAACCACTAACCTCTTCACTTTCTAAAATTTCAATGTGTCTAGTATATTGGATATTACATTTGTCCAGATGTACAATTCTTCGTATTTGATGAATTTTTTTAGTTCCATCTATATATTCTAAAACAATTTGGGATGAAGTCACCTTTTTTAAAACAATGGAACTTCATCTCATTACAAAGTCAGTTTTTGTAGCTTATTTCATCTGTATCAGTAGAAATGTTAGTAGTATTAATGTAATAAGCATGTTATGGATATTTATACTACACTTTTGCTCTACTTCTATTTTTCTGTTATAAAAAAGATAAAGAAACGACTAATTTATTAACACAAGCATATGTATAGAGTTGTTAAACCATTAAAGGAACATAATTTGTGTCATTCCAGAGGGTGGTTGTTTCATTTGTATTCTTGGAAATGCTAATATTAATGTAATAAGCATGTTATGGATATTTCTACCTCACTTATGCTCTAGGGCTTTCATCCTATCATTTGTTGTGTAGATTGATCATAGAAGTTAGAGTTTGGGAATGTTTCTTACCCTCTAGGGCTGTTCACAGGTTGGCTTCAGTAAGTTTTGTGTAAACCCATTACCCAACCCACTAAGAAAATATATCTAATAGGACTAACACTCTACCTTTGTCATATATTCCATACATCACACTAAATAGATATCATATTCATGGAATACGATTCACTTTCAAGATGCCTTGGTGGTGAAATGGTAGACACGCGAGACTCAAAATCTCGTGACTGCCTTAGGTTTCTGCATTTTATGTAATTTGGGTTGGATTTCATTTGACCCAGTCATAAATGAAATTGAATCAAAGGATTGCATTGGTCGAGTTGACCATATTCTAGGTTTTTCTGTCATTTATTATTTTTAGTTAAACTAGGTTGTTTCTATAATGTATTATTCTTTTTTTCTTTATCAACGCGTCACTTGTTGAGTATATGTGAACACTTATAATTATTACCTTTTTACCCAATGAAATAGGCCTACAAAAACATTTATAGGAATTAGATTTGTTGTAATTGGTAAACATTAATAATATATTAAACATTTTCTTGGGAGAACTGAGAGAAAGATCATAATGGGGAAATGACACAGGAAGAAAAATCATATGTCAGCATACAAATATCCTTACTTGATATTTTCATTAAGATCATTATATGATGACAAAGGAAGCTTAGGACCAGTTCAAGGCGGAGTGGTAGAACGAAGAGGATATAGCTTTTAAATATGTGTAGAGAGTTTAAAGTTGTCAAAATGAATGGTAATTAATTAGTCGGAGTTCGTTGATCGACTTTTAAAGGTGGTCACACATATGTGGTTTAGAGAAGAACTGAGTGATCAATGTGTGGCGGAGAAAATCTTAGCTTCTCCTTTCTAGAAGGGAACAAGAATTTGACGAAAATGATGAATTCTCTACAAGCCATTGAGCTCAGACGATCTTTGATAATGGAGAGTCTGTAACCAACTTGGGTTTATAAAAACAGACAAAACCAACAAGGACAAACTGCTTAAAATGTCCTACACACCACTAGACTGGAGCAACTCTTTGTTGCAAGTCGCTGCTCAGGATGTAAGAGCAGAGGAAATCAGTTGATAGAGAGTGAATGTACAATCCATGTGTCTCATATTACTAGTATTTTTAAAGAGCTAGGGAAGACGTACGTATCCAAAGTCATTATAGGAAAATGAAAGAAACATAGTACCGGAAGGTAAAGGAGCTGTGTATGTTAAGACTCTCTCAAGTACTAATTTATTTAAGATGTTTCATTTGCACCCAAACTAAGTCAGAGTATGTTGAGTGTGGGAAAGATGATAGAGAACTATTCTCTAATTGTTTTAAAAATGAAGTGTAAAATATTTTACCCATCTAAATGAAAGATAAATGTTTTCTGGTTGAAAGGAAGAATAAACAGGAGCAAGCCTTTGCAAGCAAGAGGGACAGCTCACATTTGTGGCACAAAAGACTTGACACTCATTATTTGTACGGCCATTTATCATAACAAGGGGAGACCTTGAGAAGACTCCTATGTCATAAGCAAATTAATATAAAAAACGATGACACCACCTTTAACAAAAATCATTAAGGTTATAAGATTGTTAATTTCTATCAATTATTAGACTTCTCTAACAGTTTTATCACGTCAGGATGCATGTGATCAAATAGAATTAATGCATCATTGTGATTTTATGCATAACTATTCTATGAATTATGAATTAGCCTAGTTTGGACTTGATGTTGCTGACTGAGGCATATACTTTTTTGCCTGTTCCACAAACAGTGCTGCTGTATTCCACAATGCAAGTACAAGGTTTTGTGATGGAGCTCGGTTTGGCCTTGGTGCAGAGGTAATGTACTTTCCATTAGCATACTCTAACAACAGCGGCATAGTCATTCATATTCTCTCTTGTATTCCTGGTTTTGTTGTTGATCAGGTTGGAATAAGCACAAGCCGAATTCATGCCAGAGGTCCTGTCGGAGTTGAAGGGTTGTTAACAAATAGATGGTACGGAATTCTTCAGTGCCTTATGTTTTTTCTTCTATTCTATAAGAAAGTTCACGTCAACTGAACAAACATCTTCATTTATTCATGAATTTTCCAGAAATTATTCTTGAACATTTTTTGTATGTACACATTTCTAAGTTTTAAAACTGTAGTCTTTCAAGATCATTTTTTCGTTAATTTTCTACTGATGCAGGATATTGAGAGGAAGCGGGCATGTTGTAAATGGTGATCGAGGGATCACCTATACGCACAAGAATCTACCAATAAAAGCATAAATGCGCAGCTAGAGATTGGTAAGGATTATCGCCATTCACCTCATTAAACCAGCAGCAATTTTTCTGTTATATTTTTCTCGTACAGAAGTTTCTGCTGCAATCCGTGCAATGTGTATTTTGACTTCAATTTACCCCTTCCCAGATTTTTTTTTCCTTATCTGGAACATGCTTAGGGGAAATAAAATAATTGCACGAATGATTAGGCTATGTACTCGGGATTTTTTTTACTAAGTACTGGTTGAGATTGTGAAACAGCAATGCAGTGACAAATAGGATTATATATTTGTGGTTTTGAACAGCAACATATCCTTCTGAAGTTGCACAATTATACATTTATTGTTCTTCTAGATACTCTAACTTACATTACTAATAAACATTGCTGTGCCTTAAGGGTTCTGCACTACAAAGTTTAGATTGCAATGTGGATGAATTAAAAGACGAAACTCTCAATTTCTGAACGTGCATCAAGAAAATATCGATCCAAACTAATAAACCCGTAACATGAAGAAGGGTCAGAGAAGCTCAAAATGTGCTGATATGATGATTTGAATAGGTAAGAAGCCTGATGATACTTAGAACGCTTTAACAGAGATGGATTTTTTTTAAAATGGCGTAATGATTAGTTGATAATTGGACAAAAATGTGTGTGGCACTCAAATCAAGGAAATATAATTCCTAATACTGTGAAGTGAAATAATCTTTTCGATGGTTTCTGCAAACAAAGGGAATCGTATGTGCAATCTCATTGATGAGATGCATGATGGGGCTCAAGACTCTAGCCTCTTTAGCTGCAATATATTGTTTGACGCTTTTTGCGAGATAAGCAACTTGGTGACGCAGTTGCACTATTTTTGAAGATTGTTTTCCATGGAATTTGTTCCTTGTGACCATATAAAATATACTTATAATTTATAAATAGTTTGCTAGTTGCACAAGAGCGTTTTCAGGTTCTTTTGACCAAAGGCATTGTCCAAAATGTTCATAGTCTGACTAAACAATATGGTCCGTGGAATCTATAAAGAGAGCTTGTTTGAAATAGCTACAACTTTTCTTCTAGAAATGAAGATAGATTTTCAAATCATTGAAATGATAAAAATATAAAAAGTAACCCTCAATTGTGTTAGATTGAAGATGGACGTAGTGTTTTTGAGCCAGATATTATTTGATGGAACCGTGTTAGATCGATCGTTTGGCAAGATTTGGAAATTCGATTGTTGCCAAGAAAAGAGTCATTGCAATTAACCTTGTGTGAGTTGACAATGCCACGGTGGATATTGGATTTATACAGGGATAGTTAAAAAACTAGCCAATATAAAACTTCTCCTTGCTTTGAATATTGGAAGTTTTTATTCTTTTGGGTATGTGAATCTTTTTTTTTTAAAGGCGTTAAGTGCAGTTTTTCAATAAAAATTGATTTTTTTTTTCTCAATAATTCTTTTTAATAAAATTGGTATGCAGTGCAGCACTTCAAAATGTAATAAAAATAAATAAAAAATATTCACGGGGTCAAACAATGAAGAATAACATCGAAGGTTGAAGCTTAGCATTGTAACATAGAACTGCAGAACAGAATGAAAAATACTCTGGCTGTGTTTAATTTCTTTCTTACTTTTTTTTTTTTTTGAGACAACCAAAAATCAAAGTCTCATCCTAAATTCTCTCCTAACTCTATTAAATAACTGTTTTGGAAACCTAAAACAGTAGAAATAGTGTTATGAGAGTTTTTTCTCATGTATTTTCATTTACTCAACAGTCAATTTCTCATCCCAAATCTATTTCATTTTTTGAAAATTGCTTTCCAAAAATCTATTATTTTTATTACAAAAAAAAGTTGAAAAATATTTTCTCATCATCTTATGTTTTCATTCATTTTTCCAATCTCTGCTCTTTACTCTCTGTTTTGCACACTACCATCTTACCGCTACTTAAGCAACCTTCTTTAGTTATAATCTGAAAACTAAATAGTTCTTGAAAAGAAAAATCAAACACACCCTTAAAAAGTACTCCATCACAGTTTAACTAAAAGGTGTTTTCAACGGTAAACATTATTTTACAAGCTGTATAGGTACTTGTTGCTAATCCAAATTGTAAATGTTTGTTTTATGTTCATAGAAAAAGTCCTTTCTGTTATAATTTTTTGTCTTTAAAGTCCAGATATTTAAGTGAAATTTGTTGTGAAGGGTCAAACCGATTTTATTCATACAGTTTATTATTCATGCTAGGGATACAGACTCAATAGAATGCTTGAACAAAAATGAAATGCATTAATCTGCTTTTGAAACTGCCAGTTTGAGCAGTTGTTTTCTTTTTGTTTTCCTTCCAACAAAAGTAAAAAGAATATGGAAGGTTTCACACAATTAAAGAATGACTCAAATTTTCTTGTCAATGTGAAGAATCATATGTTGGGATTTTAGGATGGGGTGGGTATAGTAATATTTGGTTTGATTTGATAGAGATAAAAGAAGAATAGATAGTTATGATTTTGTGTTTATTAAGTAGAATATTATTTTATGATATTTATTATCAGTTTTTATTATTTGTACTTGGTGCAAGACTCAGTTTGCATCTATTAAGGTTGCCAATGTTTAATAAAAATAACCTACAATGGATTGAAGAGTAAAATTATTTGTGTGGGTCACGTTATGAGTGTATATACTGAGATTTTCCCAACATCATATACAACCCCAAGGGAAAGGGGTGCTTGTCTTTGGACAATAAAAAAGTTGAAACATTCCCACAATTTCTATCAGCAACTAGAATTCAGTGTAAAATAACGTCCTAAGATTCATCATAAATAATTTGCATTTCATATTTCTCCATCCCATAAGTCTTCTAGACTTTTGTAAGGACTACAAGTTTCATGAACTGCGGTGTCACCACGAAGTAACCTTTGCTGCATCAGATAACAAATAAATGAATAGATTGAAAAAAATGTTGGATACAAATATTGTATTCTGCACAAAATTGGAGTGTTGGTATATTTCAAAGGCATTCTAACCTGGTGAATCTGTGATAATTTTAAGAAGAGCTCATGAGGAATACACCAATCAAATAAACTGAGGTTTTCCGTGATCCTAGATTCATTTGCACTTTTTGGAAGAACACTGTGGCCACTTTGGATTCCCCAACGCAACGACACTTGTGCTGGAGACTTGTTAAGCTTTTCAGCAATTTCAATCAACAGTGGTTCTTTCAAGACTTCCCCTTTTATCCATGACCCAGGAGAGCCCAATGGAGAATATGCCTGAAGGAAGAAGTTGTTGGTTCTTAATTATTAGCAAAACACATGCAACAGAACCTCAATCACAGGATCAGAAAGACATCACTAAGATCAATCAGAGTAATACTGTAAGATGAACACCAGTGGACATGCAAAAATTGTGAAGAGCATGTTGCTGCCACATTGGGTGACATTCAACTTGGTTAACTGCTGGTGGAATCTTAGCATATCCAAGCATGTCTTGCAGTTTCTTAGTTGAAAAGTTGCTCACCCCAATTGCACGTGCTTGACCTGATGCAAACAAACCTTCCATAGCATTCCATGTATCAGGAAGACACAATGGAACCATAATCTCAGGGTCCCAACCTCTTGAACCTGGCTTTGTCCTAAAAGGCCAATGCATCTTTCACAAAATAATTTATCATCAAATTTCATTCAACCAACCACCTCCAGTTTAAGTATCATTGCCTAGACTGCTTTAGAATCAAGAACCATACAAGGTATAAATCAATGTAGTCAAGTTGCAGGTCCTCAAGAGTCCTTGCCAGTGCCTTTGAGACATCTTCAGGAGCACAGTCACTGGTCCTGCATGGTTAAAAAATTCATTACTCCTAACAGAAATACACGATCCCAAATGAAGTTTTAGGTTTATCTTCCTTTCTACCCTTCTAAATTTGTCTTTATAATCAAAATGTAAATGAAATATGTATTAAATATTAAGTTGTTCTAATCCTAAGTTCATTAAGATAATATCGTTATAGTGAATTACAACATTCAAGATACTGTCCGATTAAAGTCTGAAATTATAAAGGACAGTTTGAAAATATAAAAAGGTAAAGATTTATTTATTTTTACCGAACATGTGTTCTCAAGTATGCCAAAAGCTCAATGTAGTTTGACTTTACTAACAACATAATGATAATTTGTAACATATTCCAATCATAGATTGTCATAAGATTAGTGAGGTATTACTCTGAAATTAGAATGATGTCTAGTTATTTGACTAAAAAAATTTATACTAATAATGCATGAAAACTAAAGTTGCCAAAGGCATGATCAGAAAAAAGAAAAAAAAGTGAAGTCAATTTATCTGAGGTTAAGAATTTGTCGCGATTTTTACCATAACTTTGATGTGATGAACATTTCACTACGCTTTACAACCCCAGTAGAAAATAGTGTTTTCAGAGCCTCTCCTACCTGCATCAAATGCAAACTTCCTGGCATCAAGAAAAAACCAGAACAAACAAAAACCAATTATCCTCAAAAAATAATATTAACAGACAAAAAACTGACAAGAATTCTCAGCTTGTTGAATTCTGTATTAATAAACAAATTTACCTCTTTCTCGTTATCATACACCTTAGCACAATCTATATGTCTGTAACCGGCCTGCTACCAGCAATTTACAACATTTTAAACCAAAGCAGAAATTAGCAGATGTAGCTGCTTCTCTTGTTACCAAGTCTATCTCAGTTAAACTCAAGAAAATACGACATCGAATAGAAAGAAACCACCTTGACGGCAGCAATAACAGCTTCACCCACAACACCTGGAGCAGCTTTCCATGTTCCAAGACCAACTGAAGGAATCTTTGCTCCAGTGCTCAGATCAAAATATTGAGGCCCTTCTATAGTTTCCTTGGCCATGAATCTCCTGCGGAAGAATCAAAAGGATTAACGATTAAACTTTGATTTAAAATAATTAATAAAGTAACAAACATAAACAGATTTGAAACCCAAAGGCAGAAATCTATACCCTTTGGAGTCAAATTGCGTAAAAATTTTATCTTTAGTTTTTGGTGTCTTAATTATATACCCCTATTGCTATGGGATGAGCAACTTCATACTGAAAAAGCAAATGTTTGTGTACGGTATTTGTCATTAGCCAAAAGTTTAGGCAGAAAAATTGGATCAGTGGACGATGACTGTTAACAAGAAATTCGGAGCAACCAATGAAAACAATGGAAAAAGAGGGAATTTGGCCTTACCCAAGTCACTGATTAGCAACAGGGATTCAGGTGATTATGCATGATAAAGCAATATAACTTCAATCTAACAAAAATAACAGCAATACCATCCATATGCAACTCCTTACCAGTTTCTCCTAGGTTATCGGTTGCATTTTATATTTAGATTACACTTTTAATCCTTTTTATTTATGATTTGTAATTCGTGTCCCTTTTGTTTTACTTTTTCCATTTTATTCTTCGCATTTTATAAAATTTATAATATAGGATTAGTTCTCAATTTTAAGTGTATTTTGTTCATTATTTAACTGAACATTAGATGTAGCATATTTATTCAAAATATCTTAACAAATAATTGAATTAATTGAAAATTTGATATTAAGTCAAAAATTGTTTTCTTAATATAAAACAAAAACTTAGAAAACCAAAAATTATGGATAAAAATTGAAAAGGAAGTCAAATCACCATTTAGCTTATACAAAATAACGAAATGTTCTAACAAGGACAATTTGTTAAAGAATTAAAAATAAAAATATTCGAAATTATTTGCTCGGGTATTTTTTTTAAGATAAAAATAATAATATATAAGAAGTGTGAATAGAAATCTTTTAAAACGTTCATTTTAACTAATATTTTAATCAAGCACTTTAAAGACTAAATACTTACTTTTTATATAATAAAAATACATAGAAATCATTTTAAACGTGAAATCTAACTTTGGATTTATAATAACCAATTTAAATTGTGTGATAAAATTATATTAATTATGAACGCTTTTTAATAAATAGGTTTAAATCATTTAGGCGTCTTTATTTTTGTTAGGTATTTCCAATTTGGTCCCTTTCTTTTAAACTTTCTCAATTGAGTCTTTATAAATGCTAATTTGAATCAATTAAGCCCCATCGTTAAATTGGTTTAAGGGTATTAAGTTTTTGCTGAAGTTGGAGTATGACATGTCAATTTTTTTAAGTATGGCATTCAGAGAGCTGTATATGTGGAATTTAAAAACATTTTAACATTTTGATTAAAAATAAAAAGAAAATCATCTTCCATTACACTCAAAGCACCACCCAGAAATCTTTTCTCTGTCCATCACTCATATCCTAAATTCAGAAACATCATCATCTTCCTCGTGCACCATCAACCTGCAATCAAGTAACCACAAAATCAAAAAACTTTGTCATGTTCGCTTTAATTCATCTCCTTCCATTCAACACTGCAATGGAAAATCCCCACCATGGCCAACATAACCAGTGCGGGAAAATCCCCACCATGGCCAACATAACCAGTGCGGGAAAATCCCCACCATGACCAACATAACCAGTGCTCAAGCTTTTAGTACTGCAATCAAACTCATCATCATCTATTTTCTTCTTCACTAAACCATTTGAAACTTGTAAAGAGAAATCAGAATAACAAATTTAAAAACCCCTAAATTAACTACAAACCCTAAATCACGGTTTTTGTACGAATATGGGTAAATTTGACCCATTAATTACGGAAATAGGCAAATTTGCAAAATTTACGCAAATGGGGAAGTCGTGCTACCCCCTGACGACTTCCAAAAGAGAAGTCGTGCCACCATTGCACGACTTCACACTGTTCATATGAATAGTGATGAAGTCGTGGCACCCAAAAACGACTTCAGTGTGTTGTAATCGATTACATTTGAGCTGTAATCGATTACGAAAGGCTAAAGTCGTGCCACCCCTACACGACTTCAGCTTTGTAGACAAAAACCAGTCTGGTAATCGATTACAAGGTCCCAGTAATCGATTACCAGCACTTTGAACTGTGTAATTGGCATGGTAATCGCTTACCAGTGTGTGATAGGCAAAAAATTCCCCTGGTAATCGATTACAAGGTAGTGGTAATCAATTACCAGAGTGGTTTAATTATTGAATGAGGTTTTAGTTGTGTTGTAGACACATTTCTTTTCTTTTTTGTGTTAGAGGACGAACTTATAATTTATAAAAAAAATGAAAAGGTATAAGAAAATTGAAATGAAATATTAATTGTCATTAACTAATTAATTTTTGAATGGATTACAAAATGGTAAGATTAAAA
>NW_014541976.1:119844-122222 GCF_000741045.1 Vigna radiata var. radiata | reverse complement strand
AAACAATGCAAAACAAGCATAATATCGCTAAAAACAACTTTTGACTCTCGACTGACTCATTTATTTAGTTTTGCTTGATTCTCAGCTCATTCTAAGCCTTAAAGGGTGTAATTTGGTCTAAATTGACATATGAAAATAACTGTTTTTCAACCGTTATCAGTATCTACTGAAGGATACAAGGTAAGTATGTAACACCCCTGACGGAGTGCCACTTGGAAATAATAAAATCCAAAATTTACGCCAATTTTATTTTTCATTTAAATGTCGTCGCTTATGACATTTATATAAAATCGCGGAAACAAACAAAACATCAAACGTTTGAACGTATTACAATATATTATTCAAAACTTATAATTATTAAAATCCATTATTCAAAAGTATAGAAAAATACTTTAAACATAATAAAATTCCCAACAACTAATCCCATATCTCTCGTCACGCTACTCTAGCCCTACCTTATCTGCAACGCCATCTACTCCCGTCCAAGGACGATCATTGCAGGTGGAACCACAACCACAAAAGGAAAGGGTGAGTAACTAAGAACATAACATAGTATATGATTTAACATCATACCATCACATCACAGACTAAAATAGTCATAACATCACAATACAGACTAATATAATTATAACATCACAACACATCTCATTATTCAACTCATAACTTAAATCATCCCCATCCATACTATCATAGTCATAACATTACAATACATCACATTATTAAACTCACAACCCAAATCATTTACACAAGCTTTTGTTGTTTCCTTGAATTTTGTCGTACCAAACCTGTTTCGCAAAATAGGGCGATTCGAGCCGCCTTCCATCGCAACTTCAGGCCTATCTCCCCGACTCCTCAAGGAATTATGAGTAAAAACTTCAGTTAGGCGCACCCACCGAGCACTATACTCACACGAGCCAAAGTCATTGGGCGAGACATCCAACCCTCTCTAGTCCCCGCGCACGAGGATAGGGTGACACTCGAATCTCAGTCTCCGCAGAGAACTCAACACACTATCGTATCACAATACAAACACCACCAGTTCGACAAGAATTCTAAGGAAATGACAGAATACTTGCTCTCACAACTTCACCATCACAACCATACACATATCACCCGCATATACAAAGTCAACCAAATTCATTGACCAACAATTAGTTAAAAATACTCAAATAATTAAATCAATAAATTTTTCACAATAAAATAAATTTAATTATTTTCCTACTGGCGCACCCCCGTGAAATTATTAATCTCACCCTTCCATCCACTAGAACCAATATTTCTAGTGCACCCGCCTTTTACTAAAATCACAACATATAATAAAACACACTTTTTCATGTACCCCTTTTTTTATCTTAAATACACTCCCTCTCATAAATCTACCAACGCAAGTGGTCCCCACAACTATTTTTAACTTTGAGAATACCCTTTATTTTTCTCTCACCAAGTGGACCCCACTTGAAATAAACTTTTCTCACAAAACCTCTCTTTCTCTCTCCCTTTTTCCTACTTTTACGTAACCTTCATTTCTTCCTATCTTTCTCTTTTTTTTTTATTTATTCATTTAATTTTTTTTTCAATTAAATCAAAACTCACCTCACTCCTCTTTTCTTACAAAACCATGACTCCACTTCCCACTTTATTTCACTTCACGTAGCACACTCCTATGCACACACCTCTCCTACTCTTTTCTTTCCTTCTCTCTTTTCTACATTAAATGCCACGGCCCCGCACCATCTCACACACCACTCTTTTATTTTTTTTTCTTCTATTCACTGTCTCTCACTACACTTACGTTGTACCAGACTTCTATCTCACACACTCTTTAATTTTATTTTGACTTTTCAAACACTCATCTCTCACCACCATCCCTTCTTTTCATGTTAACCACACACACATGTACTTTTACTTTTATTTTTCCCTCTTCACTCTCTGCATACATTCACATAACCAACATACCCACACCATTCCATTCTTCCTTTTCTTCTTCTTGCTTCACGTCACGTCTTCTTCATTTTTTTTTTCAACCTTCTTTACGAAAATTCCATGCATCTCCACTCCAACTCCAAGTCTTCTACCTTTTCCTTTGCCTCTTTTAAGTGAGTTGTAATTAGAGCTGTCAAATTGGCCCACTTGATAGGCCCTGGCCCTAACCCATGTGGGTTGGGGCCAAAAAAGCCCACAGGGCCAAAAATAATTTGTGTTGAAAAAGCCCACAGGGCCAAAGCCCTGTGGGTCAAGGCTAGCCCATGAGCTTTTCTTTTTATCATCATAAAAAAGTAGATAAGTTTGGTTAAATGTAGGAGTCTCGAAAAGTGGATAGAAATGAGGGATATTTATTTTTATATTGATTTAAATTTTCATTTCTACTCTCATTAAAT
>NW_014541976.1:114647-117394 GCF_000741045.1 Vigna radiata var. radiata | reverse complement strand
ATGTTACCTTCTACCCATCATACACCATATTATGTCCCAAGTTAAACCCCTTACCTCTAGTTCCAAGCTATCTTCCAAAGTTCTTATGTTTCCTCCCTTCACTAGACACACCAAGCTTCCTTTAAGTCATGGCTAAGACACCAAGGTTGGGTGGCTCTTCCTTTTCTCTCACCAACTTGGTTGTTCTACAATGAAGTGTATCTCTCCTCTCAATCTCACGACTCTCTCTCTCTCCGTGTTTCATTTCCAAAGTGCTTGAATTATAACCTCACTAACTTAAACTTTCACACTTAAATGGAATTAACTCTACACCTTACTAACCCTTAACCAACCACTCAAGGGTATTCCCAAGGTCATCATCCTACACAACCCATTTCAGATTCTAACTCCACTTTAATGAGTATAAATGATAGTTTTAAAGTGTGTTAAAGTGCTCCCATAATATTCATTTATTTAGCCTACAATTCTCATGAAATGGTTAACCTTCCCAATGGATTCATAGGTCTCTCACAAGCTTCCTAAGGCTAAGAAAATGTGTGCCTAAACCCATGCAAAGTGGAAAAATAAATAAGAACCATGCATAGTAACGTAACCCTTAAAATGAGAAAACCAAGTGGAAACCATCCTCCATGGACGTTCACGTGCTCAATATAATGAGCCAAGTTTTCCTTCCATTTTCTTTCCCAACCATGCAAATTCCAACCTAAATAAACAAAGCAAAGCAAGGAATTGCACTCCTACTGTAACACTCACATCACAAACGTATTACTTTCATTTTTCTCGTTCTAAACTTATACCCAAAAAGAAGCAATAAAATATTATACCCCTACACCTTTTCTCTTTCATCTTAAATGTGAGAAGCAAAGCAAAGGAGAGAGCTTAAAAGCCACTTATGGTCACCCACATAAAACACCACGCTGCACACAATTTTCACGTGAAAATTGAAAGTCATTTCCTCATTCTTACCTTATTGTGGGGCCACATGTGTTAAGATGGAAATAAAAAGAGTTAGGAATCTTTTAGTAAGAGTTTGAACTTAAGACCATGCACAAACACAACAACCACTGGACCAAGTTCTCTTAACTAATATAATAACACCAATAATTATATTTAAGTACCCTTTCAACTCTTTTCATAAATTCAAGTTAAAATAATTATTAATTTTATTTTATTCACTTCTTTAAATATTTCTTAACACAATTTCACAAAATAATTTATTATTTAACATTCCAAAATAAAATAATTAAATTAAAACATCGTTTTCTTTGTACGTGTCTTACATTCTCCCCTTCTCCAAAAATTTTCGTCCTCGAAAATTAAGGCTACTATGCGAACAAATGCAATTATTCTTTCCTCACATATTCTTCAAGCTCCTAAGCATCTCTTGTATTTCGTCATTCCACGACACCTTCACCGTGTGTATCTCCTTTCCACTCAGATTCCTTGTCTGAAAACCAAGACCATAATTGGCCCAGCTTATCGAACTAGTATATCCTCAATCTCTAACACATGAGTTGGATTCGGAATATACTTCCTCAATTGAGACACGTGAAACACGTTTATGCAGGTTTGCCAACTTCAATGGTAACGCTATCTCATACGCTACCGGTCCAATTCACCTAAGAATCTCATAAGGACCGAGAAACTTAGGAGACAACTTCCTCGCCTTGATAGCTCTACCCACACCTGCCATCGGTGTCACACGTAGAAACACATGATCCCCTTCATTGAACTCAAGCGGCCTTATTCTTTGATTGGCGTATGACTTCTACCTACTTTGCGTTACTCTCATTCTCAGTAGTTTGTTGCAACAATTCAAGACCTACTGATATTGCTTCCCCATCTTGAAACCAACAAAGGGGAGTTCGACACCTTCGCCCATACAAAGCTTCAAAAGGCGCCATACCAATGCTAGAATGATAGCTGTTGTTATATGTGAACTCCACTAAGGGTAGGATTTCACTCCAACCCCCAAGATGGTCCAACACACACGCCCTCAACAATTCCTCTAAAGATTGAATAGTCCTTTCAGTCTGTCCATCTGTTTGAGGGTGATATGCTGAACTCATCCTCAACCGCGAACCCAAAGCATCCTGCAACTTCTGCCAGAACCTCGAGGTAAATGTGACACTTGGGCACTGACGAGGGCGGGGAGTGATCGCCGGTGCAAGAGGCATGGACAAAGAGCGGCTCATGGCAGGCTTCCAGTGGAAGGGGCACGTGGACGAATCGAACATACACCGGAATGAGAGGGATCTAGAGACTGTATAGGTATGAGACTATACAGTTGAAGGATAACTTAAAGGAATTGATTTGGCTACTCATATCAGCAAATGCATTTGCTTTTCGGTAGCCTAACTCATAAGAACTCCATGGTTAAGCGTGCTTAGCCTAGAGTAATTATGGGATGGGTGACCTTCCGGGAAGTTTTCTCGGAAAGTGTGTGAGTGAGGACAAAGCACACTGGAAAGCCTCGGGTTGATGTGTGGGGGTAGTCAGCAGTCCCTGTAAGTTGTCAGGGCACTACAAATGGGGGTGTGGAGCGGTTTTCCAAGTTTTTCACTTTGAAACCCTTCTTTGCATTTTGCCTGAGCGGTCTCCCTAAGCCCTAACACTCTTCTTTCACTTTCAAGAGCATTTTAGAGAGATTTCCTCACTTTCTCATTCACCTACTCACCAAAAATTCAATTTTCCACCATTACTTTGTCAAAGTTTGGGGTTTTTGGTTGAGGGATTTGCATTGGAGA
>NW_014541976.1:110268-111682 GCF_000741045.1 Vigna radiata var. radiata | reverse complement strand
ATGGGCAACAAAAGGAAGGAACCAGAGAGACCTAGGAGATATTATTCTTCAAGGTTCCTTTCGAAGAAATATGAAGAGCATTATGCTACAGTCCAGGAGAGGCGACTGCTGATGGAGAGAAAAACTATGTACATCCCTGACTTGGCTCTAGAGTTTGGTCTGGAGATTGAGAGGCGAGGTTGGAAGAGACTGACGAGTTATCCAGCACCAACTAGTATTGAGTTGGTGAAGGAGTTTTATGCCAATGCTTTGCCGAGAGGAGGAGTATCTGCAGGGAGGTACATGAGCTATGTACGTGGACACTTGATCAGCTATGATCCTGACACCATCAACGCTTTTCTAGGGACTGAGTGGCCAGGAGAGCAGTGTAGGTATGCTGCTATACTGGAGGAGGCCAGGGATTATGAGGATATTGAGCGAGTGATGTGCATCCCTGGGAGGCATTTTCAGAGAAACCCTAACAGAGCACCGGTGAACGTCCTTAGGGCAGATTTAACTCCCCTAGCTAAATACTGGATGGCATTTACTCATGCCAACATCCAGCCATGCTCTCATGTTTCCGATATCACTTTACATCGGATCTTGGTTATCTACTGTATGTTTAGGCAGATGGATGTGAACGTTGGTAAGATCATTACTAGTGAGATTTTGAGCTGCGCCAACACTGTGAGTAGCAGAACACCACTGGGACATCCGTCCCTGATTACATACTTGTGTCAGCAGGCATGAGTGGACACTTCAGTTCCACCCTTTGAAAGGCCAATGAGAGCTATTGATGCTTCCTATTTTCATTAGTATTGTAGAGGAGATGAATTAGCCGGAGTGGTTCCTAGGAGACGTCTTAGGAGGGCAACAACGCTGCAGGAGGATGAGCCTACAGGTGCACCGGCGCAGCAGCCTGAGCCTTTTCAGATGAGAGACATGTACATGTCTATGATGGAGGCGAGGATGGAGTCCCTTTACAGAGGGCAAGTGGCCACTTCCGAGATGATTATAGGACTTTATGACCAACCACCAGTACACAGGTGGACTATGGATGAGTTCCGTAGTGTGATGGCTTGGCCTCAGCAACAGAAACAGGGTAGTGGGTCCAGAGCAGCTGGAACTTCAGGAGGACAGGACGATGGCCAGGAAGATGAAGACTTTGAGGATGCCAAGGAGGATGAGGATGATGATGACTCAGATGAGGATCTGCACTGAGAGCATCTACTGATAGATGCCAACATATGACAGGGATTTTTCTTTTTCTTTTTCTTTGTACTTTGAATTAGTACTATAGGTTACATTTATGTTTGAGTCTATTCTTGGCTTGTACACTGATGGGCTATCGCAACCCATACAAATTTGATTGCATATGAGAAATGCAGTATAGCTAGGGAATGACCCCTAGGTCGTCTCCCAAAGACCAATTTTG
>NW_014541976.1:106910-108618 GCF_000741045.1 Vigna radiata var. radiata | reverse complement strand
GGGGGGTTGAAAGTGGTTATGTGAATGCAACTGACGAAATTAAAAGTAAAAATTAAACACATTCGAACATCATAGAAAGCATCAAAGAGGGTGAAAATGCCAAGCCCCAACATTACATAGACAATTTTCTAGCACAATTAAAATTATTAGAATGCAACACTAAATTAAAGAGATGAAAGGCAACTCAACCTACTATGTAAAATTAAGTTAAAGCAAAAGAAACAACCAAGACAAATTAGTTTTAGCAATTAACCAAATTAACCTATGGCCTCTACCAAATGAAATTAAATTTGCAAAATGGCCTAAAGGACCCTTTTGGCCGTGACCTCCCAAAGCTTCAAGGTGAAAAAAATTAATTCCTCTCTCTTCCCAAAGGTTAACGTCAAATTTCCTTGCTACCATGAAGCAAAAAAAATTACTTTTCTTCTTCTACAAAATCACCTTGCCGAGACTTCCTTTGCTTCTAAGTTGAAAGAAAATGAAACCCATGTGATTGGCAGCAAAGTGTGTGACGACTGCACTCTTTTTCAATTGCAATGAATTTGCCAAAACACAAGAAACCAAACCGTACACCTACTTCTAGCTAGGCCATCTATCATGCCATGTAAATAAATAAAAGCCTACTCTCCTTCCAGCATCAAAACCGTAACAGCTATGCTACAATAAATTAAATGATAAAACCTTGTTCAAGTAAAATAAGAAAATGAATGCTACTTAATCTAAAAGAAAACTAACACTCACCGTACACTACTCACCTAATCCCATCTAATCTACTTCATTCCAAAAGAAAAGTAAATAAATTGATGCAAGGCTCTTGGAACGTCCCATCACCATAAACTCTCACTTAATCCACTTTTTATTCATTCAAAGCAAAGAAATGCTACACCCTTGCTCGGGAATCAACACCGTGTCCTCTCCACATGAAAAGTAAATGGCTCAAAGGAATTAAGCACCGGACATTGCATTCAGAGAAGAAAAAAAACATTAGAAGTCAATCCTCATCATTCCAATCTTCTAGCTACTTTCTCAAAGAAATAAAGGAAATAAATGTTATCCATCCAGCTACCAACTCTAGGTACGTCCCATCCCATCACCCTTAATGAAATGTGGTCTTTAAATGCTAAAATAAAGGAAGCAAAACGTGATCTCTACTGCACAAGACAGCTGCTGCCACTTCCCATCTAATTCTTTTTCATTCACAAGATATTAAAATAAAAGGTTCTCTAACCCTTCAATACCCGTGGCAGCTATGCTATTTCTTAAAATCTGCAACGTATGGAAGCTTTCAAATGCAAACGAAAAGCAAAGAAATAAATTATATATCTCCATTCATCCAAAATCCATCATCGTTAACATTGTGCAAGCTAAGAGAAAAATATTCCAAAGCCCAGCAGAAAGAACGTTGCAGCCAGAGAGCCCCCTCTAAGTAACGGCTGGAAACACCTATATGGCCATGAGTCACTAAATGTTAGGGTGTGGTCCACCTAATTGAAAAACCCTAGGTACCAAGTGTCTCCCTTCAATATGGGCCCATCATAAATTTGCCAATAGTGGCCCAATGCACAAGTTTAATTAAAAACATCTAGACTACTAAGTTACAATGTAATTAAATTTAAAATGTCCAAGTGGAGAGTCTTGAATTTATTTGGTGTCCTCCAAATGTCCCAAATTGTGTTTCCAAAATTTTCCCTGAAAATAATAATGCAAA
>NW_014541976.1:103113-106535 GCF_000741045.1 Vigna radiata var. radiata | reverse complement strand
GGAGATGCTATGAAGGGGGCCATAGCTCTAGTGACCATTGACCTCTAGGTTCAGGAGACCATCCTTGTGAGGTTGCATATACTTGACCCTTAATCTGAAGTGTTGCACCTTTATTAGGGCACAAAGGGAGAAGTGTATATCCCTGTAACCCCCATACTGTTTGTTCTTTTGTCTCTAAAATAAAATAATGGCATTGCATTTTCATATTATGCATGCATCATGTTTTCTTTTGTTTAGCATATTTGGTCTGATTTAAATTAATAAAAATGATAAAACAGTACAAAAGAGAGAAACAACGGCCAAATTTCCACGACATCCTTACAGGACGCAGGAAAACTCAAGAGCCATGGAAAGTTGGGAGGAGTCACATGAATCCCTCAGAGCTGACGTCAACCAGTTGAAAGACCAGATCGGCCAGATCTTGGCAGCCCTCGAATTCTTGAAGACTACTAGGGAATCTTCGTCTGCACAGGTTGACGGGAATGCTCACTTTATTCCCCCGATGTTCAATGTTGTGGGCCAATCGGTTCCTTTCCCGTTGTTTGGATTACCCCCGGATTACACTCCTCCCGTAGGAGAGCACTCAGGAGCAGAACACGCTGCATTCTTATTCCCACGACTGTTAATATACCATCAATCGACACTCAGGGACCTGTCTTAGTGTCGGCTCCCATGGTGGGTACGAGAATGAATGAGACCAACACAACTAATGGAATAAAACACTTGAGTGATTGAGTCAAACACTTGCTTGGTGAGAATTGTTAAATCCATATCTATATCTATGTTTAGTGATTGATCATTCATGAATAAAACATCTGTTGAAAAAAGATTGATTATGTGAACTAATTTGGATTGAAAGCATGCATGCATCTTTGTAGGATTCCACTGAAATCTGAATTGTATAATAACTTGTCATCAGAATAAGGAGTTTTGAAAGTGTGAATTATTTGATGAAAAAGTGGAAAGCCAAGTTTTGTCTTGTTTGCTTGAGGACAAGCAAAGTTCTAAGTTTGGGGTTGTGATAACGGTCTAAAAACTGTTATTTTCATACTTAAATTTGATAGTAAAACACACCCTTTATGGCTTAGAATGAGATTTAAATAATGTAAAACACTTAGTTGTGTCTTGTGAGAGTCAAAAGTTGGTTTTAGCGATATTATGTTTGTTTTACAGGGTTTTTAGATGAATTAAAGATGGAAGTGAAGTAAGGTGGACTTAGACCCATGAAAGAAGGAGAAAAATGATGAAAATAAGGGTCAAGCAAGCTGTTGAGCGCCAGAATGGTCCGCTGAGCGCTCAAAGCGATTAGAGGGAAACCGCTCAACGGTGAATTTAGGCGCCTGGGCGGTTGTTTGTTTTTTTAGCTAGATTCTGTAAATCTTTCTGTAATCTATCTGTTATCTTTTTGGGCTTATATATAGCCCCAAAGCGAACTAGAAGAGGATTCTTTTGGCAGAGAGAAACGTCCAGAGCTATTCCACACCTTGAAGGAGGTTCCTTGGATGCTTAGGCTCCATTCAACCAAGTTTAGGGTTATTTCTTCCACTCTTTCATTATTTTCATCTAGTTTCACCATGATTATAGTGAACTAAACCCTTTATTGTTGGGGAACAATGTAATCTTTTGAAACTCTCATATATTCAAATTCTTATTTATTTCATATGCTTGTCATATACTTGTTTATCAATTGTTGGGTTCTCATCTGTGCTCAATGCTTTTATTGTTTAACTCATTCAGTAGAAGATGTTTGTCTTTATCGATATGGGGACGTACGGTAATGTCATGAACTAGTGGGAAATTCTTTGATTAAGCCAATATCGCCTAGGGATAGGGGTAGGATGGTCAATTGTAGTTTCTTTCGATCATATTGCATTATTGGTTACTTGGGGAGGCTAGGGATAACAAGCCGGTAATTAATAATAGGCTCTTTTCACCAAGGGATTGGGTTAAGGGTAAATAAGAAAGTGTGCATGGCAATTAGATAAATAAGTGAAGTAAATAAGAAGAGTAGATATATGAGAGTGGATAAGATGAAATTGTAAACCCCAACAACACCATTCATCCATAGTTTCTCAAAACCAATTGAATCAACTGCATTGAATGTTTATTTTTGTTCTTTGCATATAACCACCAAATTTATTCTCTTCTCAAGTCTTACACGATTTGTTTACATGAAAGTTAAGGCCTAAGAGTCCTTTGGGAAAACGATACTCGGACTTACCCGTTTATATTACTTGATAACGATCTCGTACACTTGTCAGGGACTTAACAATAACTGACGTCTATAATTTGATCAGGTATGTGAAAAGTCATTCGTTTCCGCCAACTAGACATCTCATCCCGCCAAGCAGACGTCTATATATAACTGTTGGGACAAATCGACAATTGTACCGAGTTGCACAAGTATTATAAAATGGTAAGACCAAATATCGTATGTTAGAGGACTCTCGACGCTGAACAGTTGTGTGAAAAGAGGATTAATTAAGACTTAGAAATAAAAAGAGATCATTGGGTTTGGACAAAAATAATAAAATAAAATAAAATGCAATTGATCAATGGTGAAAGAGCACAGAGATGAATGGAGGTTGATTAATATGAGATGGATATGTTGTTGGGGTTAGATTTCACCAAGTTCTCTCTCATGTATATAAGAATTCTTCTTTATGCATTAATGTCGACGTCCCTCACTAAATCACTTAAACCCCATCCCTCGGTAAATAAGTTTGTCCCTAATTACCAGTTCATACAATTCCTAGCATTCCTGGTAAAAAGATGTAAAGATCAAGAGGTTAAGATGACTAAGAATCACACCCTCATCCCTGAGAAATATAGCCCTTAGGAGTAATTCAACAAGAACCTGAATTGAAAGGAACCTCCCGGCACTCTTGCAACTCATAGATCATGCTATTGTATAAGCAAGCAATAAAGACAGATGAATTACTCTAACAATTAATGAAAAAGCATATGAAATTAAGAATCAATTCAAATACATGAGAGTTTACAAGGTTACATCATTCCCCAAGAACAAATAGAGATTAGTTCCCCATAGACATGGGGGAACTCTATGAACAATGGAAGAAAGAAAGAGAATGGAAGATTAGGAATTGGCTAAGAGTGGATTGCTATGCTCTTCTCTACCAGGATGCAAAACCTAGAGCCTCAAGATCCTTTAAATAGTGTCAGAAGTGCTCCAGAGCAATGCCCGGTCCAAAAGATTCAAAACAGAGTAGAAACAGGGCCTGATCCAGGTGAAATCACGCTCAAGCGTCGTAGGGAGGCCGCCCAAGTGAGAATTGAGACCCACGTTGATAACGGTCTAAAAACCGTTATTTTCATACTTGAATTTGATATCAAAACACACCCTTTATGGCTTAGAATGAGCTTAAAATCAAGTAAAACACTTAGTTGAGTCATGAGAGAGT
>NW_014541976.1:57484-102253 GCF_000741045.1 Vigna radiata var. radiata | reverse complement strand
CTTTTCGCCAAGGAATTGGGTTAAGGGTAGACCAAGAAAGTTTGCATGACAATATGATAAATAAGCGAATTAGATAAGAAAAGTAGATATAAGAGGGTGGATAAGATGAAATTGTAAACCCCAACAACTCCATTCATTCATAGTTTCTTTTAGCCAATTGATTCACTGCATTTTGCATATTTACTTTTGTCTTGCATTCAAAACCTAAAATTTAATTCTTTTCTAAAGTCTTATGCGATTGGTTTACATGAAAGTTAAAGCCTAAGAGTCCTTTGGGAAACAATACTTGGACTTACCCATTTTATATTACTTGAGAACGATCTGGTACACTTCTCAGGGACTTAATAGACGTCGATTCTGGATGCTTCAGCTACGCTTCTGGACGCCTGGGCTGCATGTTTTCCCTCCTTCTGGTACCTTTTTGACCCATTCTGAGCTCCCTTTTCTTGGTCTTTCATCCCTTCTTCTAGTATTTCTTCAAACTTTGTCAAAACAAGGGGAATTAGTCATAAAATCATTGAAATCAACCTCAACTCTCTTGTTCACACAATTTATTCAAAAAGGATGAGTCCAAGCAAGTTTTTAAGTGAAAAAAGGTGCTTTTAGTATCAAAATCAATCACAAATAACGTTGTTTTAAACCGTTATCACAACCCCAAACTTAGAACTTTGCTTGTCCTCAAGCAAACAAAATGTAACTTTGCTTTTCAGAACAATCACTACAATTACTCAATCTTTTTCAAAAATTTTTTATTTCAGGACAAGGAATCCCTTTTATCAATTTAGCATGAAGATCTCAGTCAAGATGTGCAGAATTCAATAAAGTTAATGAGATGCTCAGGTGTTACCCTTAAGAATAATCAATCAACCAAGCAAAGATGTAATCAGAAATTCAGATAACTATTCCTCACCAGGGAAAGTGTTTCACTTAAGCACTCAAAATCATATCACTCAAGCACTCAAAAATGTCTCACTCAACTCACAGGTTTATGGTGTGGTGTTTCTCTCTGTTATCACAATGTCACACAAATTAATTTTGCCTTTCATTTAACCATAATCAAATATTCTCACAAGCAGGTTATCATCACAAGGGCTTTTATGGCTTGTAACTTGGCTAGGCTAAGAAGGAAATTGGTTTTTCTGGTCAGCAAAGTTCCTTGAATTAAGAAAGACATTTATGAATTTATCATTCAAGAACAACTCTCTTTATTTTTCCCAGCTTTCCCTTGTAGTGAGCTCTTTCTTTTCTTTTGAATTTTCTTTTCTCACTTTTTCTTTTCTTTTGCCTTTTTCTTGCTTTTGATCTTCAATTGCTCACTGCCTAGAGAAGTGGATTGTTACCTGGTAACCCCAAACTTGAACCTTTATCAGTACCTCATAAAATGTTCTCAACTTAACTCAAGGTAAATATTTTTCAAAAAGGTTTTTTAAGACATGCATAAGGCTCAAGGTTCAAAGGTTAGAACAAATTGTTCTCTTTTTAGTAGGAAAAATTATGTGAAGGCTAAAAGAATAAGGGATAACAGCAGATGGCCTTGATCATATGGAACCTGCAAGCAAGTAGTTCAATCACAAAAAATTTGGGCAAAATCATTCATGCTTCCAAAGTAATAACAATTATTTACAAACAACTTTGAAGGTCAAAACTCACACAGGTAAACTCACAAGTTCCAAAATTTTAGAAAAAACATCCTGCTCAGTATCTCAATCAAACTTTATCTCAAGCACCTGTCTCTTAAATTGGGATTCATCGCTCAGAGCACATCATGCATCATCTCAACTTCAATCAAACACTAGAATCTCATAAAGCAAAACTTATCACACAAAACATGCACAGTTGAATCATAGCACTTCAGTTAATTCAAGCAGAGCACAATAAAAACAATAAAATAAAATAGAACAAAGAACAAAAATTAACGCCAAAACAAAAATTAAAAATTAAAAGTAAAGGTTCAGAGAACTGGGTTGCCTCCCAGCAAGCGCTTATTTAACGTCACTAGCTTGACCCAATAAGCTCATGTCACATCTTTTATCTTGGTGTCACCCTTTCCTTTGGCGCACCAACTGGTCTTCAGCATTTTTCTGTTCACCTTCTTGGTTCTCCTAGAAGTAGGAGATTCAATTTCTATCAGTCCATCGGCTCTGAGTTCTTTCACTACCCATAGCCTTTTGTTGCACTATACAGGCAAGCCTAGTCTCAGTCCTTCTTGCTCCTTTAGAGGACTTGGGTGAACATCTGCTCCTTTGCTATCTTTCTTCTCCTCATGCACCTGTGACATAAAACACTTTTTACCTTTCTCTTTTGATTTAGCAGCCTTGGTACCATTCCCGGATGCATCTTTAAATGAAGCTTTGGGATTGGTTTTCTTCACTTGGGCTTGCCGCCCAGTATTGCAGGTATCGAAGATCACCTCCTCTTCTTGGCCTTTGAGAGCTATGGTACCCTCATCAACATTGACGATTACTTTGGCCGTCTTCATGAACGACCTTCCAAGAATGATAGGGATCTCTGCGTTTTCCTCCATCTCTAACACCACAAAGTCCACCAGGAATCTTAAGTCGTTTATTTGCACCATCACATCTTCTACCACACCATAGGGTCTTTTGGGGGATCCATCTGCCATGACAAGTGACATTCTTGCCGGCTTAACTTCTAAGTTACTAATCTTTTTTAGAACAATTAAGGGCATAAGATTGATACTGGACCCCAAATCAATTAAGGCTTTCCCTATTTTATGGTTTCCAATGGTGCAGGGAATAGTGAAACATCCTAGGTCTGCTACCTTAGGAGGAAGTGCTTTCTACAAGATCACACTGCACTCCCCTTGTATCTCAGTTGCTTCCTCCTTCAAATTTTTCTTTTTCATTAGGAGCCTTTTCAAAAATTCTGCATATTCAGGGATCTGTTGTATAGTCTCTGTCACTAGGATTTCTATCCCCAATTCTTTGGAGATTTCCTCAAAATAGCCTGTTTGTATCACCTTTGTGGAACATCCCTCAGGGTGGTAGACATTTTTCTCACATTTTTTTATTTTTTCTTTTTGTTCTTTTTTTCTCTCAACCCCTTCTTCTTCTCCTTTCCTCTCAATCTCACTTTTTTTCTCAGTCTCACTATTTTTTTTCTCTTCCTCTTTTTATTCTCTCAACTCATTTTTTTCTCTCTCTTTTTCTTTTTCCCTCTCTTTATTGATGCTTACAAAAACTTTGCATTCTTGTTTTGGGGTTAACCTCAGTATTAACCCCAAAATCTTTAAAAGGCATCTCCTTCAACTATTGGGCTATTTGACCGATCTGTACCTCCAAGTTCCTAATAGTTGATAACGGTTGAAAAACCCTTATTTTCATACTTAATTTTGATATTAAAACACACTCTTTATTGCTTAGAATTAGCTTGAAATCATGCATTTTTCCTAAGTTAGAAAACAAGAGAGTCAAAGTTGGTTTTCTTGGTTTTATGCTTGGTTTCCCTTGATTTTGTAGTTTTTTGGAATGAATTGGAAGAAAGGTTGAAGTATTAAATGGTTGGAGTGCTGAAAATCAACCAGAATGTAGAAAAGTCAACCAGAGTGCTGAAAAACAAAGTGCTGAAAAGACCCGTAGCGCTCGAGCGGCACCTGAGCGCCAGTCACTAGCATTGAACGGTACCTAAGCATTGAGCGGTGGCGCTGAGCGCCAGAATTGACCGCTGAGCGGTCTGGCGATTAGAGAGAAACCACTGAGCGGTTAAATTAGGCGCTGAGCGCTCAAAACGCGGGCCCGGACCTGTTTTCTGCGATTTTTATGATCTTTTTGGGCTTGGACTTGTTTTCTGTTATTTTTATGTTCTATTTAAAGACTTGGAAACCCTAGGGTTTGTAATCTTTTGGCAGGCAGAGACGTCTAGAGTTGTTCTACACTCCTTGGAGGCAGTTCCTTGGATGCTTAGGCTCCAATCTACCAAATTTAGGGTGTATTCTTCCATTCTTTCATTTTATTCCATCTAGTTTCACCATGTCAATCGCGAACTAAACCCTTTGTTGTTGGGTGTTAAGTCCCTGGCAAGTGTCCCTGACAAACTCTCTTTAAAGAACCAATCTCACTCATTCCCAACTTTCCCTTTTCTTTACATTGAGCTTTTCTTCTCATTTTATTTTTTTTTTGTTTTTTTATCTTTTCTATCTTTTTCATCTTTTCATGTTTTGCTCAACACGTTAGCTCAATGCTTATCTTTTTCTTTTTCAACTTTCCCAACAGCCCCAAACTTGAACCTTTATCAATACCACAAAATAATTCTCAACTTAACTCAAGGTTAAGATTTGCAAAAGGGTTTTCTCATACTGATTAAGGCTTAGGTTCAAAAAGGGTACATCAAAAATTGCCTTGATCATATGACACATACAAGCAAGTGATTTAATCACAGAAACCTGGGCAAAGTCATTCATGCTTTCAAAGTAATAGCAACCATTCAATCAAAAACTCTGGAGTTCAAAACCTCACATATGCTAATTTCAAGTTCCAATTCATAGATACACATCTTGCTCAATATCATAATCACAATCATGTTATCATGCATCTGTTCACACATATTGTGAACCACCAACTGTATATAGCATCTCATATATCATCTCGACATCAATTAATATAAAAGCCTCATCAAGCATACTCATCACAAATCATTATCAACCCATTGCATCAGATATAAGTTTTAAACCAAGTACATCAACACATATTCTAAAACAGAAGCAAATATAACATAATTTAAAAAGATAAGTTTAGAAAACTGGGTTGCCTCATAGGTAGCGTTTGTTTAACGTCACGAGCCTGACCTAAAATCTTTCTAGCAACCCTCAGTAAGTGCAATCCTTACCAACACTTATCAGTAGGTATACCTTCCTTGTATCCTTCATTAGATACCTAAATCTTCTAGCATCCCTCACTAGATGTTATCCCAGTAGAATTCATTAGTAAATGCTGATAGTGACATCCATTAGTAGATATCTATTCACCACTGCCAACAAAAGCAGCATTTAACCTAAAAAAACTCAAACAAGAAAAAAAAATCAAATTCACAACACATAAATAATTTAATTAAAAAGAAAAAGTTAGAAACTGGGTTGCCTCCCAGCAAGCGCTCTTTTAATGTCATTAGCTTGACCCGGTAAAGCCCAAACACCCATCAGTAGGTGTTGATATTTTATGTTGGCGTTCTTCCTTCCTCCATGACACTAACAAAATTTTGGAAGTAGCTAAGATCACGTTAAAAGAGAAGATCAGTATGGTAGACTTCATGCAGAGAATCATGGAAATGATCAAGGCTGAGCATGTAGCCAAAGGCTACAACAATTGTTCATCAAATTCATTCAATAACCATGCCAACAGTCCCCAGGATTTCGGTGGTGCAACCATCAATAGTGGCCAATATGTAGGTAACCGTAACAGTCAGAGCACTACGATTAACAGGTTTTGAATAACAGTGGTACTTTCAATGGTAATGCCAACGGTGGAAATATCCAGGATGACTTTAATGCCGAAGGAACTTCTACCGTCGACCTAGTGTTATGTATTAAATAATTGTTTTGGGGTCTTATATTCAACCTCAATATTTTCTAAAATTGCAGAAACCCTATGTGAGGATAACTACACCATTTGTGTGAGTAAAGAAGCAAATTGCAATATCTCTAAGCATTTTATATTTACTCATCTTCTACACCCACCATTTCACTTTCCTAAGAAAACATATCATATAAAACAGAATATGCACATCTTTCATGCATAAAGAAATTGAATTATTGAACCTATTATTGTTGTAGTGGCCGAAAGAATCCTGTTGTCGCTGGAAGAATATTGTTGTCGTCGGTAAAACGTTGTTGTTGCCGCTGGTGGTGGTTGTTAAGGCTAGATGGAGCAGTGAAAAGGTTGAAGAATGAAATTTTTTTATGGGATTAGCAAGTGAAAGTGAAAATGTTAATCTACTTGGGTAGGTTATTGACATTTTTAAGTTGTTATAAAAGATACAGATGTAAAATATTAAATTAAGTTTGTGAAAAAAAGTAAGAGATGTAAAAATAACAGATTTTTAAGTTGGTTAGAAAAGTAACAAATGTAAAATTACTAATTTAAGTTTGTTAAAAAAGTAACAGATGTAAAATTAGTAATTTAAGTTTGTTAAAAAAGTAACATATGTAAAAATATCACTATTATTTATAAAACTGTCACCGTACATTTTTTAAGTCTATTTTTTTTTCTGAACAAACTTAAATTCACAGACTTAATAAGTCTATATTGCACTAGTCTGACGTCCCTTTTATAGGCAAAAAGGGTTCCTTTTTATCTTCAATGCCTTCAACTTCAACTATTTGATCATCTCATATTAATGAAAATGGATTCAGACCATTGCCCTTCTCGAGGTAATGTTTCACTTTGACAACATAATAGCCCGATAGCATTTCCATCGAGTCTCATTCTCTCTTTGCTTCTGGGGCTATTATAAAGTGACGAAAAAAAACTGAAATTTTCTTTACATTTCACGCATCATATGATATATGCTATCTAAAACACTTCAATATTTTAAGACTCTCATTTGGATCATATCAAGTCTCAAGGATTAATGTGTTATATATATATAAAAGGTTATCTTAGACTATATACTTGTGATTATTACATCAAGCTTGCTTAACATAATCTCGATCTGTAATAACTGAGATCCTTTTGTTTATTATATGTATTCAAGATCTTCTTAATCCATACACTTAAAGTTATCTCAAGCTTGCTAGACATCATCTCGACACATAATGACCAAGATCTTTTTGTTTTTTATATCTATGAAGCATCTTGATCTATACAAAAATTCTTGAAACTATCGACGGATCTCGAAATTTTTGTTACTTACGAATTTTAATAATAGAATTATTATCGAAGAATATTATCGATGGTATCATTATCATCGTAATGCACATTACACTTACCGATGGAAAACATGTCGATAAAAAAATGAGAATTTTTCGTTTATTTTTTCATTTACCGACAAATTTGTTCGTCGGTAAAATTCGTTGGTAATGCATGTTTCACTTATTGACAAAAAAATTCGTTCATAATGCATATTTCACTCATCGATAGACAAATTGGTCGAAAAATGAAATTTACATTATCGATAGATTTAGCGATAAAATTTTTCAATAATTACTGAGAGAACTACTGACGAAAAAATTCGTCAGTAATTACTAATGAAAATAGTTCTGTCAATAAAATTTATCGATAATAGTTTTATTGATGTATTTTTGATTATCGATAATTTTAATTTACGAACAAATTTTACACATGACCTAAAATTTTAGATGTTAGTGATATCAATTTTTCTTGTTACACACTTAAACTTTTGCTTCTGATATGATTGAGATGATCTCAACCCATATCTACCCAAATAATTTCGAACAACCATGAACACTTGTGATGACTGGAATCACCTCCATCTCATCATGTTATAATAGTAAAGCTTAACTATGAGTTAGTAGATAAAATGTATTAGCATATGTATTAAGCATACTAGTTATGATAATTATTTATGTGGTATAGATCTAGTTAGATAGAATCCATAAACGTATTATAAATAATATGGTTTACGAAATAATTAAATATGTGTTTATTATTATAACATTTATTACTTTCGCTAACGCACACTCCTAACTTAATTGTTGTCAGACGGTTTTTTTAGACGCATTCGCTCTCATCTTGTAATGATACCTTGGAATATATTGGTTTGAAGGTTGAAGAGAACATGAAAAAGCTTCTTACGAAGTCTTGGTAGGATATGGGTATGCAAGAAGAGTTAGCTTATTAAATGTAAGCCTTATTTATTGTTTTAAAACATTTGTCATCGATTTGAAATAAAAGGTATTAAATAAAACCTTAAAGATTAAACTTCTAATAAATACAGCTGTAATGCCGTATTTTGTTATTATGCTATTAAATGAGAATTAACATTTAATACTTATTTATTATTTTACAGATTTATGCAAATAAAAATATATATTAATTTTATGCATTTTATTGTAGAGGCACTATATATCTCCATTGAATCCTTTGAAGTCTTAACATCAGTCTTCTAAGAAAGCAACTGTGGTGACAAAAATTCTGCATAATGGTTTTTCGCATCAACCAAACTTTTCTTTTGGGGCTTTTATGCCTTGCTTTGCTTTTTTCTTCAGGTAAGGAGAAATAGGCTTTTCATCTCTTATGTCACATATTTTCAATCTAGAACTTAAGTTAAAAGTGATTTTTTTTTCTTGTTCTCTTAGTGTTTATAGTGTACTAGTGGGAGATTAATTTCTAGATTTCGGATATGCATGACCCAACAAGGTTTTCTTTTTCAAATGAATTTTAACTTTTTTTTAATATATATTTGTGGTGATTAATTACAGGATTAGCAGAAGATTGGGACCTCCCAGGACAAAAATGCCTAAACGGCAAATGTATTAGTAACAAACAGTGTGGTAATATCTGTAATAGGATGGGTTTCAGATCAGGTTCATGTGTAGCATGGATTCCTGGTGTTATCCAGTGCTGCTGTAACAAATAACTTAATTTTCAACTTATGAAAATAAAACAAAGTTCGCATACCAACTTCGGATTCAAACTTTGATTAGTCAGAAATTCATGTATTGTGTTTGAATTTGATTGAAATATATTAAATTTGATAATGTGTTGAGATTTCGTCAAAGTTTCAAAAGTATTTTCTTTGAAAAATTGTTTCCAGAATAACCATTTTAACTTATTTCGATAATATAACTAAACATCATTAAATAATTTATATAATATTTAAAAATTTAATATATATTGGTTCAGTTGGTTTTAATTATTTGTGGTTCCTTTCCTCTCCCTCCCCTTCTTTAACTCTCCAACTCTTGCTTCCTACATTAATATCATTATCTCTATCAAGATGAGTCTGTAGTTGCTTGCTGTTCAACTTTTTCTATATTGCAATTCCCAAATTGATTCTTAAATATTATATCATAACTAATTAATACCAATTTTCTTGCTAATAGAATTTTACGATTTGTACGTTTTTATTGTTCACTAACACATAAAAAATGTATATTTTCCTTTGTAATGAAGCTTTTTTCCCATCTATTGATCCTTAAATACTATCATAACTAATAACAATTTTCTTGATAATAGAATTCTACGATTTGTACGTTTTTATTGTTCACTAACACATAAAAAAATGTATATTTTTCCTTTGTTACGAAGCTTTTTTCCCTTCTCACCTAGAATATGAGCATAGATAATACATTTTGAAATAATTTACTGAGTTTCCTTCCATTTCAAGTCTAATCAAGTTTCGTGTTTAAACAATAAAAGTTGGGTTTCTGTTTAAAACACAAACACTCCAATTAAATCACAGGAAAACAATAAAAAGAAATATTGAATAGTGTTTTAAAATTTTTCGCAAATCAACGTTTCATAAGTTTTCAAGAGATTGACTATCAAAAGATTTGTTCATACATTAGTGTTTTTAAAGAGTTTTAAGATTATTCTTATCAAACTTTTTCATACATTGTTCATAAGGTTTCAAGAGATTGACTGTCAGAAGATTCATATAATTCTGATTATTTTTATCAAACTTTTTAAAAATAAACAATAATGCTAAAATTATTTAAATTTCGATATATCTTGAAAAATAATATAAGTTATGTCGACTTTTATCTATATAAACCAAACATTTTTTTTATGTAAAATATTTTCAATTTAAAAATATTAAAAGTTTAACATTTCATTAAAATTACACCTTTGCTTCTACATTAATCAGTAATGTGTAAACTTATGCACTCAACATGTAACGCAGACATAAGTTCACAAATTATTATTTGTTCATAGACTATACTAACCTTAGTCAATGAGAATGTAATTCACCTAACATGATTCAAATTTATATATTAAGTTATTAGCTTATTATATATGATAAACGTTATTTAATTTTCACGTCAAACAACTATATCAAACTTAAAAACTCTAAAATAATTATTATTTGCAATTTATGTTAATAAATTAGTAAAGGAATTGAAATAGTCAGAGTCTTGCATTTTTCACATAAATGTCACTCTTAAACGTTCACATATAAACTATTTAATTCAAACGACTAATTTAAAATCAAATAAACGTTAGATATAACTTAACCTACTTAATCTGGAACTAAGTTACACAATATTTTATTGATATAATCGTACATATTCGAATTACTAAGTCAATATACGCGGATTTCGCTCTATTTTGAATTAATTATATCAAAATATTTAGAGTGATTTGTTGTTACCAAAATGTTGATATAATATAATAATTAATTATCTTTGAAAAGATTTCATATAATAGAATTTATTTAATATATTTATAATTTATGGGTTCAAAAAGCTTATATTTATAATATACAATTACAGGAAGTACTTAATTATATCAATTACTATTATACTCACACAATTTACAATTTCTTAAAAAACATAGTTAGGAGATAAAGGCACATCACAATCTCATCCCGTTCCTAGCCAAGATGAAGGACCATTTATGTAAAGAGATTCACGGCTATCTGATCAAGAGCTGTCCTTTCGAGTTATTTCTAAACCTTTGTTGAAGGAGGACACACAAGTTAATCTTTATGGTTTTTAATCGTTCTATTATCATGACTTTTTGATGAATAATATTATTTTCGACTTTTAATGTCAAAGAAAACTTTGACATTTTAGTTGAAGACGTTAAATTAATATCGAAGTTAAAAATAGATGTCTAAGAAGTTGGTTATGTGAGAGTATAATATTCCTTAATAATAGGTACCAGAATTGAATGATGTCCAATTAACTATTATTTCTAACTAAAATAAAAATATCCAAAAATTCATTCTTGTAATTAAATGTTATTTTTAATATGTTTTTGCATATCATATTCTATAAATTCAATTATAACAAATTTTAGATTTAAAACAACATTTTAAAGTAAAAAAACAAATTAAAATTCCAAGATTAAAAAATAATGAAGACATAACCATGTATTTATTCTTTTTTATATTGGTAGACTTTTTAAAAGTTTAAGGCCCAACAACCTAATTCAATCCTATTCCGATCCGTTCGTGATATTTAGTACATACACAAAAATACTTCGATCTCCTTATGATGTTTGGAACACTCGAAGTGTATGAAACATTAACAATCTAGTATATTTAGTGGATGTAGACACTTCATGTAATGTCCTAAGGAGGAGGACTCTTAATAAGTTAGGGGCAATGAAATTTGTTGCTGAAGGCGAGAGAGACCATCATTACTGTAAAGGTTAATCCTAAGGCATCTTGTGAATGTTATTCCCTCATCCTAAAGGTTGCCCTTGCTCATTGAAATCCCCACTATGAATGACATTAATCAAACAAATGAGGTCTTTGAATTACCAGAACCAACGTTGCTTTCATATTGAGGAGATACCCTCACATTTTTCTATGGTCGAAGAGTAAACCATTGTAACTCACATGGACGAGTTATACCTCCAACCTAAAATCCAATCAAGAAAGGCAGGCCTACATTTTGTGAGCCAATGATCAAGTTTTAACTAGGTTTCCATCCAATGCACAAGGTGTCTATAATGTAATAAGTCACCTCCTATAGAACGAGATAAAAAAGAGAGTACTAATGACGAATGTTGATCTCTTTGCGTGATGCTTAATTGATATGCTAGACATATATCTAAAATTCATGTGCCACAAGCTTTCCATTCTATCCCAAGCCAAGTCAATGGCTTGGAGAAAACTTGTTAAATCTGACTTAATAAAAGAAATCATGTACACCACATGGTTGGAAAATACAATTTAGTAAAAAAAAGAAAATGGCAAATGATGATGAGTACTGACTACATTAACCTAAACATTGCATGTCATAAGGACACTTATCCGTTGTCAAGCATAGATAGGCTTATTGACAACAGGACATGCTTTGAATTACTAAGTTTTCTTGATAAATATTCAAGGTAGAACTAAATTAGGATGTACCTTCTAGACAAAGATAATACAACATTCATGATCAAAGGTAACTTTTATTATAAAGTCACGTATCAAGATTTGATGGATAAGATTTTCTCAAAGGTGATCGGTAACATAATGGAGATTTATGTTAGTGATATGGTCGTCAAGTTGACCACAACAACATATCATTCTACCCATCTAGAGATGGTATTCCACATATTGAGAATGCATAACATGCATCTCAACCTTGAAAAAGGGTTTTTCTAGGTAGACGGAGGAAAGTTTCTCAGCTTTATGATAATTCAGTGCGATATCAAGGCGAAATCCGGCAAGTGTACAATTATTCTTAGTATAATGATCCCCCAAAACTTGAAATAACTCCATTGCCTAAATGGGAAGCTTGTGATTCTCTCAAGACTCCTTCCTTGTCTCACGGAGAAGGCCACCTTTCTTCAAATTATTGTAAGGAGCTAAGGAATTTTAGAGGGATGATAATTATGCAATAATGTCCTAACAAACAAAGAAGGGTATTTCATCTTTGCCCATACTTTTCAGTTTCTACCCACACTCTACACTCATAATGTCCTTAGCAGTTTCATGCAAAGCAATTAGCTCAATACTAGTTCAAGAGGAATGTTGAAAGCAACATTCAGTGTATTTCAATATTTGGAGCATAAAACTTCTCAAGGAATGAAACCAAACTACAAAAAAATTACTATTGACACTCATCTTCTCATCATGGGGGCATCAATGTTACTTCTGTAGCCTCAACATCAATATCTACACAAATTATCCCATAAAACAAATACTATAGAAACTCGAGCTTGTGAGGTAAATGAATACTTGGTCCATCGAGTTGTCAGAGTTTGGATTGAAGTTTTAGAGTAGGGCCCAATGGAGGCTCAATCTTTTGTCGATTTCGTCATCAAGCTACCATAGATAGAGAAAAACTCACTTCGTCGTAATGTGGATGGATCTTCAAATAAGAAAGGCACTGGGGCAAGTATCAACTTGGATGGAGCAGATAACATCATTATTGAATAAGCTATTCAATTCTATTTTAATACTTAAAATAGCCAAGCTAAATACAAGGCTTTTATTATCAATTTGAAACTTGCACAAGAACTCTGTGTAAAATAGCTAAGATGCTAAAGTGACTCCCGACTAGTCACCAGACAAATAAATGGAGAATATTAAGCCAAAGAGTCTCTAACTCAAATATTACCACATTTCCAGAAATCCCATAGGATAGTTTGAGCAATTCAATGTTACTCAACTGCCTAGAGAAAGCAACAATTGTGCCAATGTCCTTTTCAAGCTCGTCAATACTAAGAAAGAAGGAAAACATCGAATGCTCATTCAAGAGATTGTGACTGTTAAAACAACTTCACGCACAAAAGAATATATTTTCTTTGTAAAATATGTGCTACCTTCGTTGATGAGATAAAAGTTATTAATATAGTCACTTACAAGACGTCGAGTAAAAAATAAAACAGCCCCTAAAATATCTCCCTAATTGGACTTTTAAAATAATAACTCTCCTACTTGGCTTTTACTGTGATCGAACCTAGAAAAATAAAAAATCACCTATTTTACTACAATATAGACAAAATAAACAAATAAATCCCTTTTTTTTTAATTTAAGTTTATTTAACAGTGACAACACAAAGTTGGGACCATAAGGATGCGATGTAAGTCAACATAGTTAATCCTTACTGAATGACTCCCATTATCAACTTCATCATCAATGACATCTTACCAAGTGATATTATAGAGGCTAAAAAGGTATGTCACTAGCCATCACTCACTACAAGAAAAATTGAAATTATCTACAGCCAAAATCCGTATATAAAACTCAAAATCCGTATATAATTGAGTTTTATATACGGCCCAAAATCCGTATATAAAACCCTCGTAAGTAGAGTTATATACGGAAATATCTGTATATAAGTTATATACGGAAATATCCGTATATAAGTTATATACGGAAATATCCGTATATAATTATATACGGATATTTCCGTATATAACTTATATACGGATATTTTCGTATATAATTTATATAAACCTTTCTACAAATATTTCCGTATATAATTGTGTTCCATTCCACTTAAACCGATACAGACCTGGATAATTAAGACATAAGCACAATTTATAGATGCAGACCTGGATATTAAACATAAACACATTCATATGCAGTGCTGACTATTGAATCATATAAAAGAAATAAGACATACACTTAATCCACAAAAAGTATTGTTTACATAACAAACATTAGGTATGAAAAGATTCATCTAAATAAGTTCAAGACCATAAGCTTCATCTAAATCAGTTCAACAACATAAGCTTCATCTAAATTAGTTCAACAATAAGAAAGTAAGTTCTATAAAATGTCTAATGACGCATATGATCATTTCCATCATGTGGTTGATCTGGTGGTGGTTGTTGGACTAGTGATTGCTGGTTTGGAGCTTGTTGGTCTGGACCTTGGTGGTCATTGGCTGCTTCATTTTGATGTTCAGAATTTGGAAAGTTTAAAAATTGTTGTGCAGCTGCAGCAGCTGAAGGTGGAAGGAATGGAAGGAGGACACCAAGAAAGCCGTGAACCATTTGAAGCTGCTGGCCATATTGTTGTACCTGTGATTTAAGATTATTAATTACTTCTGAATTTGGTGCCTGAGTGGAAGAAGATGCCTGTGTCTGTCGGATGTAACTATCGACACAGTCATCTGTGGAACTGACATGTCCAATGCCATATACACGTCCCTTCTATCTTCCACCAGCAACATCTAACCAGCATTGGTTTTTCAATCTCTCCTCCTCCGCAAGGTCTAGGGGACTACATGCGGAGGCACCAACAGATGCATTCTCAGATCTCATTTGAGAAAATTTGGCTTGAAATTGTTCCTGTTAAAGGAATAAATATTATCACCAAACAATAAGCTTTGAAAACCGACAATGTTTAATGAGATAGAGTTAGTAGATACATACATGGGTCCGCCTAGACCTTTCATCTACAAAGTCCCCTGTTGATTGACAAATGTGTGTTTATTGAAATATTTCATCAACATGAACAGACCGTCCAAGCTCCTGCAACTGCAAACAATACGAGTTGTTAATAAATATTTGTAAAGTTTATGATTACAAATTTAATAAATGAAATGTATAAGTTACATACCAAACGAATAGCATGCTCATGCACACTAATAGATCCTCCCGTGTGCAAACAACCACCCTTTTCAGATGTCCGATTCTTCCTAGCTGTTTCACACTTTTTTCTATACACCGGCATGTTCCACTTTTCCAGAAGAGCATTCCAAGTATCATCCCCCAGCCAATTAGGTTTGTTTCCTAGAGTTCTAGCTTTTTTATACATCTCTGAGAGTCTGTGAGATGCCTTAGTGTGAAATTTTTTTTTGACTTTGTTCTCATCTTCAGGCTTCCATGAAACCTTTCTCTTTTATATTACAAAGAATAGGTTTGAATTAGTAGAAATGAAGATGAAAATCTTTATAAAATAAATAATTTAGTTTCAAAGCATGTTATCATATCCAAGATCAATCATGATTGACATAAGACTTCCATAAGTCATAACTCAGTGATGTAAAACCGTATATGTGTCAACGCAGGATATAAATCTTTTGTGTAACACATGTGTATCAGAGGGTGCGGAAACATGTCACAACATGGAAGAATATATCAGATATAAGGTAATAAATAGCAAATAACAATTATTGCAGATAATTTCATAATCACTATATAAGAAAATGTGGAGAAGTAGAGGTTGAAGTTGTTTAGAACAAAGCAAGCAAGGAAGATGGAGAAATGAAGAAAGAAAACACAGACAATGAGACTAACAACTGGATAAGCTTTATTACATGGTGATGGAGTTTTGTGGTTTGAATGAAAGTTTTTATTTTGAGGGAATTGAATGGAATGGTTCTTCCATGTTCAAAGGAAGAGAAAAGGAAGCTGAGAGTGTTGGTGGCTGGTGGAGGCATTGGTGGCCTTGTTTTGGCTCTGGCTGCAAAGCACAAAGGGTATGCAGTGAAGGTGTTTGAGAAGGATTTAAGTGCTGTTAGAGGTGAAGGTAGGAACAAAGGCCCAATTCAACTCTTGAGCAATGCCCTTGCTGTGCTGGAAGCCATTGATAAGAGTGTGGCATGGCAGATAATGGAGGTTGTCTGTGTCATTGCCAATAGGACTAATGGCTTTTCTGATGGTCTATCTGGAGAGTGGTAATTTGTTAGGAAGTAAAATCCAATTCTTAAAATCTTATGATTTCCAATAAGTTTTGATCAATAATAAAACTTGTCTTAAAAAGATTGTGTTGCTAGCATTTTTCATTCTAGTCAATATGTGTTTGAATATGATTGAAAGAAACCACTGTACTGGGGACGCTGATTTTTTTAGTTACTATGTTAACCGAGCCTTCTTAAGGTTTGTAGTTGAAAAAGTCTTGTTTGAGATCTTAGATATATTGTTTTTGACTATCTCAGAAGGTTTTAGGTGGTTTGGTATACAAATTGTCTCTTGTTGTCACTCTTTTCTTTTTCTTTTTCCTATTTCCATTTCAGGTTCGGTGAGTTTGATCTTTTGACTCCAACTTCAAGGAAAAGGCTTCCTCTTACNCTAGTCATATGTAGGATGACACTGCAAGATATATTAGTCAATGCAGTTGGTCCAAACGTACTAAGAAACATGTTAGTTCTTTTGAGAATTTTTAAATTAACGTTTTTCTGAAAAACTAATTACTAATTGCAGAAGGCTCATGTTAGTTCTTTTGAGAATTTTTTAATTAACATTTTTTCCACTCACATCAGGTTAAAGTGATCCTTGAAAAGGGTGAGCAACATGATGGTGATATCGTTACTCATTAATAAGTGTTTATAATATGAATTTAGCATCTAATGCTTAAGGTTGTCCATGGCAAAGGATCGAAGTTCTATATTCAGTTTTCCATATTTCTCTTACGTTGTGATGATCCTTTCCATATGCTCTATCATCTTATCTCTGTCTTGGAGCCAGTGTTGCAGCTAGTGTGATGTGAATAAGATTGACACTGATTACAGGGAATTAGAGTATGTTATGTGCTTTCTAAAGGGGTTGAGAATTATATACTAATGTTAGGACTGAAATTCTTCTCATGGAACCTTTGCCTAACATCAACAAAGGTCTTTCGCTCATTCTTCATAAAGAAAGACAACTAAATGAAAGTTATCATACTGATAGCACTCATCAACAACAACCAAATACAACAATCAATAACATATCAGAGCAATCAACAATGTATCAACCAAACATAGCAACATGACATATTAAGGCATTAGAGGATTAATCCTTAAATACCGGTATTGTATGAATTATTTGTAAGTTGAGTGATGGCATTTTCTCTACTAAATGACATCTTAATTTATAAAAATGTGTACCTTAAAACAGTCGAAGAAAACATCTCTAGTGGGCTTAGGGATTTCTCCCCATGTTAGCCAAGGCTCATCAAACTGTTGCTTGATGGTAGCTGTGATTGCCTTTGATGCAGTTCTTGTTGGATAAAACCTAAACAAAAATTAAACTCAAACATTAGAATAATACAACAATCATATGTAAATATAAACATACATACATACATACATATATATATATATATATATATATATATATATATATATTAATTGAGTTAAATTTTGTTTGTTACCCTCCTCCAATGGGTGTAATCATTGGAAGACTGTTGGAAACTTGTTCGTCGTCATTGGCGGCTGAACTGGAATGTGGATCTGCATCCACTGTACCAGGTGATGGTGCAATATTTGCAGGAGTTGATGGGTTAGAACTAACATTGGGAGAGAGTGATGTCATTTCATTAGTAGGCAATTGGCATGGAGTGGGTGTCAAGCCAGGAACTTGTAATGGTGATGCAAGAGAGGTAGGTGTAGATGTGTGTGGAGTGGGAGTCAAGCCAGGAACTTGTAACGGATTCAGAATAAATCTACCAGTGGAGGTAGAGGTAAGGGTAGTTGCCTGAGTGGTTGAACCAATTTCATTATTGAATATTGGAAGCAACTTCATTACATAAGGTTTCTTCCCCTTATCAAATGCTCCAGAAGGTGGAAGAGGAGGGCCAGAACCACCTGATGCCATATTCCTGAAGGTCCAATGAACAAATGTCATAACACTTCAGTTTCTACTAAAGTAAAATGTTTCAGTACAATTATCGTGCAATATGGAAACAAGATCAAATAAATCACTTGATGTAAAAAAGTTTCAATCCTTATTCAATATTTGAGCTACATCTCATATTACATCTTCCTTAAAGGAGTTAGAAGGAACTTTTCAATCCCATTTAATCATAAATTAGCTTTTAATGTTAATAGAATTTTCCCCAATTAATTTATAATCAAAACTACATACTTAGATCGTACAAATTCAGATTTCAAATTCACAATCATATATTTAGTTATATTTCCTATCTTACCAATAAATTTGTTTCTATTTTTTTAGTTGTTGAAATATTGCATTCACTTTCAGTTTTATGCATCTTTCAAGAACATAACATATTTCATGTATTTTAAATTTTCGCATCTCTATACAATATAGGCTCCAACAAACAAGTAACTAACAAAAAGGTTTTACTTCTAGAAAAACTTGAATATTTGTAATTGATTTTTTTTATTAAACTTTAATCTTTACATTTTTTTTTCAATTAAATATCTTTTGTTTGATCTTTCCATCATTTATCTGTTTATAAATATAGATAATTCACAAAAGAATTGCACCGAAAAACTTAAAGTACAAATCTCTTTCAAATGCATTTTTCAAGAGTGATAGTTTCTTGAAATTTATCATCTTACAAAGGCAAGCGACAAAACACCATTGTCAAGACAATTACAATGTAAATGTCCAAAAAAAAAAACACATAAGGAGGACATCGACATTACTTTCATCACTCTATCACCTTAACATTTCTTTTTTGACAATTCCATAAGTAATTCACTACCATGTTTAATTCACATGAGGAGGACATTGCAATAATAAGCAATAACAAGCACAAACACTCCTACGCAATGAGTTTGAAAATACATTAGGCCTATGGAAGGTATTGGGATTTGATAAGAATTGAAAAAATAGAAGCCCTTAACTTTATTCAGTACTAGAACTTTGAAATTCATCTTCGTTGTCATCTTCACCTTCTCCCTCTTCATTGGATTCTTCTGATTCAATTATATCTTTTTGCCCTTCAAATGAAGAAATATTATTGGGGTCCACTTCTTCAAGACCAACATTTACATCTTGTAATCAGACAACTTCTTCAACTTCAATGACATCATTAACATGTGACATTTCCTCCACTTGGTATGGCACTTCCATTTCTACATCATTAGAATCAATGCGTCCTCTAGGCTTCGTCTTGATCGCAACACACCAACCTCGTTTGTCCGCGCGTGATGTAGGATATGGTACATAATAAACTTGTTGTACATTATGTGCAATTATAAAAGGATCAAACAACACGTATCTTTTATCCATTCGAAAATCCACAATGCCATACTTTGAATCTATCCTTGTACCTACTCTCGATGGATCAAACCAATTGCAATAAAATAATACAATTTTCTTTTCTGTGGTTTTTGAATTGTATTCCAACTCATAGATGTGTTTAATCACACCATAGAAATCATCTTGACCTCCTTCTATTACCCCTTTAACATGAACCCCACTATTTATTGTCCTCTTGCCCTGGCTCCATGTATGGGTATGAAATTTGTATCCATTAGCAAAGAAGGTGTGNCATTCCTTTACGCACCTTAATGGAGCAAGTGATAAATCTCTAAGATGTTGGTTCCTCACACTTAAAGGCTCATCATGAACCTACAACCATAAAGTATATGAAACTATTGAATAATGTTATGATTAAATAATTAAGGAAGAAATGAATGAGTAAGAATGATTGGAAGTCATACTTTTTGCCTGAACCATAATGGGAAATTGGAATGTATGTATGCTGAACTGTTGGACTCAGATAGTTGATAAGTATGTAAGAATGAGTTGTCGACATGTATGACGAGATTGGATCAAGGACAACAAAAAATATATGAAATGAAATATTTTGGAAATATTTGGGATTTTGGAGGCTTACTCAAGGTAAGGTTGAACTTCATCGCAATTGATCAAAACATGAACATGAGCTGATCTCAATTCTTCATCTCTTAACCAATGTGTTGATTCCCTCCCAGAAGGACGACCAGGTTGGTGAAACACTGATAATGTTGTTAGAAGGCTCTCTATTTCAGTGTTTACTTCATTTCTAGTGCTTTTTGGTGTTAACATGAAGTTTTTGAAATAGTGGGAACAAAAATGAGTAGTCTCTCTGTGCAAGTATGATGCGCAAATAGATCCTTCAACCCTGACTTTATTCTTAACCGAACGTTTAGCATATCCCATGAACCTACAATTACGAAAGTGACATGTTACAATTTTTTAATTATGCCAAGTAATTTCAACAATAACATGTCATATTGTCACCTTTCAAATAAGTACATCCACCTATACTGGACTGGTCCACCAAGTCTTGCCTCATATGGAAGATGGATAGGGAGATGTTCCATAGAATCAAAGAATGAGGGAGGAAATATTATCTCCATCTTGCACAAAATGATTGGAATTTTTTCTTCCATCTTCACTGGGTCATCCTTTTTCAATGTTGTAGAACACAAATCTCTGAAGAAATGACTTATCTCTGTAATGGGATTGAGAACATGAGTTGGTAAAGAACTAAACGCTATGGGAAGTAAGCATTCCATAAACACATGGCAGTCATGGCTTTTCATCTCAATGAGCTTTCCCCTATTAACATCAACACACCTTGACAAGTTTGAAGAATATCTGTCGGGCATCCTAAGATCTTTTACCCAATGATAGACTTGTTTTGTTTGATCTGCTGAAAGTGTATAATTTGCTTTTGGCTTGTACATGTTTCCATTGGTATGACTTTTTAGCTCCAAATCTTTTCGTCTACAGTACAAACCTATATCCATTCGTACCTTTTCGTTGTCTTTTGTCTTCCTCGCAACATTCATCATAGTATTGAAGATGTTGTTAAAGAAAGTTTTTTCAATGTGCATGAAATCAAGATTATGCCTTAACAAATTATCCTTCCAATAGGGTAGATCCCAAACGATGCTTCTTTTCGTCCAATTATGCCACTGACCGTATCCATCAATTCTTGGTGCACCATTTTAAGTTATTTTAGGATAACCCCTGATTCTATTCCAAACTTCTGCTCCCGTCAGATATGGTGGTGCATCATTCATCTCCACTTCCCCCTTCTTGAAAGAATTTCTATTCCTCCTAAAGGCATGGTCATTCGGTAAAAACATCTGATGGGAGTCAAACCAGGAATTTTTTGCCCCATGATATAATCTAAAAGCCTTTGTATACTCCATGCAATATGGACATGCTAGTTTACCACGAGTGCTCAAGCCGGACAACATACCATAAGCAGGAAAAACATTAATTGTCCACATCAGCATGGCCCTCAAAATAAAGTTTTGTTTCCTTGAAATATCATACGTTAAGACACTCGTCCACAACTTCTTCAATTCGTCTATCAAGGGCTCTAAGTAAACATCTATGCCAACCTTTGGATTGAATGGCCCANGAATGAGACATGTCAAGAACATGTAAGGTTTAGACATGCAGATTTCTGGAGGAAGATTGTAAGGGGTAACAATAACTGGCCAACACGAATATGGTATATTTGATGTCTGTACATATGGGTTAAAACCGTCAGAGCATAAACCGATTCGTACATTGCGTGGCTCGATACCAAAGTCAGGATATACTCTATCAAAGTGCTTTCAGGCCTCTCCATCACATGGATGACGCAAATCACCATTTGTCGACCTGTTCTCATAGTGCCATGTCATGTGTCCTGCAATTTGTGTTGACGCATACATTCTTTGTAGTCTATGAATTAATGGCAAATAGAACATTGATTTCACAGGAACTTGTTTTGTAGTACTTGCTCCCGTCTTACGTGATTGATATCTTGGCTTTCCATAAAATTTGCATTCAAGCAACGCGCCATCATTCTTACCATATTCATTATCATAGAAAAGCATGCAACCATCCACGCAACAATCAATCCTCTGCGATTGTAATCCCAACTTTGATACACANTTTTTTGCATCGTAGTATGTCTTAGGCAAACCTGATTTGATGGGTGTTCCATCTAGAACCATTTTTGCAATAAAATCTAAGCATTGATTAGGAATGTTCCAATTTGACTTGCAAGCTAATAGCCTGACACACGTTGATAATTTCGAGTCTGTTGCTCCTTCATACAATGACTTGTTTGCATCCAATAATAGATTATAAAACCTTTGTGTTTCTTCATTCGGACTCTCTTCAATGTTATCTGAAGTAGATGCTTGGGACGACTCATTTTGCCTAAGAGCATCATGCACCATGTCTTCCATTGCCATAAATTGGTTAATTGGACCACCTTCCGTCTCTACACCCATCAAATTTTTATGATTTTGTACATCATCTTCTGGCATTCTTTCCCCATGATCCTCCCAAATGAAATAATTAGGCTTGAAACCCACCTTGTAGAGGTGAACCTTAACAACTCTTTCGTTCAGAATGTTTGTACAATCNCACTTTACACATGGACATCGAAGACCCCCATCTCTGCGATAACGTTCTTGTTCACAAGCTTTACGTATAAACTCTTCAACACCCAAAACAAAAGACTCTTTCAAAGCACCTCTTCCTCTATGACACCTATCGTACATCCACGAACGATTTGGTGGAGCACGTTCCATGGTCTGTACATAAACCGATTACAAAACAATTAGCCCATGCTTAATTCACGTCTCTATGTTAGGACACGTGCCCTATCAAATGGCTTCGTCAAGAATAACCTAAATTAATTTAGGTCCTCTTCTTTCCATCATATAATGTTTTTCTACATATGTCTATCTTACTATTTTTTTTTGTGCATGTAAATCACTATGTACAATATTGTTTTAAGCTTGAAATATAGAAGGGTTTCACTATGGGAAGTTGTGCTAAGACAGGGTTCAATCATCAAAATAGTATATCAAAATTACAGAGTCTTTAAGTATATTCGTCATATATGCTTCAATGTAAATAAACTCTATGAATGACATAGGTATGCTTCAATGTAAATAAACTCAATTGTCAATACTCTTACCTTTTGTCTTCAAAACTTACTTGAGAAATTAAAAACAACCAAATACAAGAAACCCAAAGTTGCAAACACTAGCAAGCTTCAAGATCCCTAGCAATTAAAAATAACTTACAATCAATATATTATTAAGCTGAGACAGATTTTCAATAAAGGAGTGCTTTTAGGTTTATGTAATAGAGTTTTTAAATTATACCTCCACAAGACCAGCATGAAAGAGATCAAAACCACCAACAATATATACAATGCCACAATCAGGTCCTGCACCTTGGAATAGAGTAAATAATCTGTCAACTCCTCTAATCCAGCTCAAATAAGAGAAAGAAAGAGGTAAAATAGTGGGCAGAAATGACAAAGGATATAGCCCCTACAAATAGCGTTGGGTTGGTTTTCTTATATGCTCTTTATTTCACAGTACCGTGGCCACCTTCACCAAGTCAGAATTAAAAACAAGTGAAAATCATTTGAAGACCGTAGGGATCTAAAATATTTCCTACACCATAATTTTGTATTGGCTTTTATATTAATGGTATGGTAAAGTGGATCACTGTAAACCAAAGACCACAACAATGCGGAAATAGAAAATGAGAAGATTCAAGAAAACTATAACTTTATCCACTTTGCATCAAAGAGTGACAAGTGGCAGAGGGGTCAAATGTGCTTACTTTAATTACTACAATCTAACTTTTCACCTCCTAAAAATTTGGATTATCCTTTTCTTATATGTTTAATTGTTCAATATATTGTTATAATCAAACGATTTCTCAAACATCATCTAGAAAATAAGAAACCGAAAGGATTACATAAAATGTGTACGAGTATTTTTCTTTAGATTAGAGACATAGATTGAATTGAAGTGTAATTGGCATAATATATTATTATGGGATAAAGTTATAGTTGAATTGCATATTATATTAGATTGTAAATAAGACAGGATTAGGAGGTTGAATACCAAACATACCTAACTTGTTAGTTCATGAATGTTTGATCCTCCTTCGCAAGTGTGAGAAGTACAAACTTAAATTAATGAGTATTATAGCATATTACAGATAATTATATATGTTGTAAAATACATATTTTTTAAATGAATTGTCAACATTCAAACCAAAAAGCAATATCCTGTTACCTTCTACAAAATATACGTTAACTTCCATCCAAACACATTGATTAAATAAATTGCTCATTTTTTGTCTGTAATTGACTGATAAAATTTCTACCTTAACACACAAAAATCCAATTTCGAGGTCAATATTGAAGCTTTGCTTTGTAGGTAGCTTCACCATGAAACAATATTTGAAGAATTCAAGTACATAGCAGAAATCCAAAACCTTAACAGAATAGATTTAAGAAACCAAAACACCATTTTTAATCCAAAAGCTTAACACAATATATTCATAGATTCTTTTACTTATATACTACTCATTTTACTATCATTTTTATCTAACATAGAACTTTCAACTTGAATTCCTAACATTTTGGCCATCACACACACACACACACATATATATATATCAAACCTTATTCAACAATCACTAAGGTTATTGAGTTATGATCTTACAAACTATTTGAACAATCAATCACCCTTAAAAACAAGGTATGTACAATTTGCCATGTGGATCCTTATTGATGAATATAAGCAAATTACTGCGTTGCAGGACTGGAATTACATACATATCAAATGTGGCAGTTCGTGAAAATTTTCGGAGGAAGGGAATAACTACAAAACTGATAGAAAAGGCTGAGTCTCATGCCAGAAGATTGAGGAAACCCCTATTTAAAGTATTCTCACATTAAGCAATTAGATTCAACAAACATCTCTGTCATTTGGAACTTCATTTCTTATGAAGACGAAATGGAGGTTGGAAATTGAAGTGAAGAAAGGATGTCTCAGAGGAAAAATATGAGATATGTAGACATACATGGGTCGGATTTTTGAAGTTCTTTTCATTGGTTCTGCAGTTTTTATTTTAGGTAAGTATGATCACTTTTAACATGACTGAATCTTTGCTTTTAGCTTTCAGTTCTCACCTACAAAATATAAAACTAATTTCTGATCACTTATGTCAATAAATCTCTTCTAGAGGTGCACAGAACATTACGGTATTGAAACTTGAACTGAGTATTCAATCTTCAAATTAAGCAAACCAAGCAAAACAACATTTTTCTGCATCTAAGAAAATTTAATGGCAAAGGATTTCACTCACCTCTGGTTCCTTCACTAAGGGCCTTCGCAACTTGCCAACAATCTTCTTAAACTGCCACACAATCGCCTCAATCGATGCCTGCAAACCCTCTAACTACGTCTTGCGAGCCGAACCACAAATGTGACGGATAAAACAAAGAAAAAAAGGGATTAGGGTTTACCAAGCATTTAACGATTTCATGGATTACCAACCATTAGGGTTTACTTACCAGATTCTCAGAATCCAACTACGCCACCGAAGAGTTTTAGTCTTTGATGAAGGACATTTCTTGGTGAACGAGGTACAACGACAGTGCTACGATAGTTGGACAGAGAGGAGGGAAGAACCAAGGGTTCGAGAGAGGGACAACGACAATGAAGAGGGCTCGAGAGAGGCACAACGAGTGCGAAGAGGGCTCGAGACGGAGATGTGAAATCGAGAGGGTTCGACAGAGAAAAGGTCGAGGGTTTGAGAACAATGGGTTTGAGCAAGAGAGAAAAGCTCGAAGGTTTTGAGAGTAGTAGCTTCAATGTTTGCTTTAGCTTATTCTAACCTACTTTATTTTCATTTTTTTAAGTAAATTATTTTCCCAACCCTGGCTAAAGCTTGGATATACTTACATTCGGACATTTGGCATTATATACGGCTCAAATCAGTGGAAAACTTTCCCGCCACCTCGCGCCAAATTTAAATACGGAATTTATATACGACAAATTCGTATATAAATATCCGTACATAATGTTTGTAGATAACCAATATTCCCTAATCCGTACATAAGATCCGTATATAAAACTTGATTTATATACGGATCTAGATCCGTATATAAATGTCCGTATACAATTTCATTATTTCTTGTAGTGACTCTATATGATGCATAACAATAAACTCTTTTGCTGAGGCTTATCCTCTTTATTTCTTAACTGTTTAGATGGAAACCAAGCTTAGTATGTCCCTTCCTAAATGCATCGAGGGTTTTGTGGAATGCACTCAGGTGCATGATGCTTGACGATTTTAGTTCTCTAATTACGCTATTATTTAATGACTTTAAGGAAGGATGTTCTTAACTTCATTGAAAAATGCTATGAATGTTAGAGGTGTGAGATTATCTGCAATCTTCTAACAAAGGAGTTACATAGAATTGGTACTCTTTTTCCCTTCACTACATGGTATTCCCTTTTTCTAAAGTATGTATGAAATTTTTAATAGTGGCAATATATTATTTTATTAAAAATATAGAGGCAAAGTCTTTAATAATAATTATTGAATGATAAATTAAGCTTGAATGTAACCAACATCAGGAAGCTACCACAAATCACATATATCCATAAGCTAAACTCATTCAGCTTGCCAAGGTCGAACCCTAAATGTCCGCTGTTTACTTATCAAAATTTTTTTGCCTAAGCAATCAATTTATAAAGNATATATATATATATATATATATATATATATATATATATATATATATATATATATATATATATATATATATATATATAAGTAATCACTAAATATGTTATGGCCATTATATTTTATTAGCCAACTTTATAAAGTGATCTAATTAAGATAAATATGGCTAAGGGTATATTTGTCATGAAAGGTATATTGTGTAGAGAATTTTAATTTGTTGAAGGGCCCACATTATAATTATTGAAACTAAAGAATATGATTGTGATAGTCATGATGGTGGTTTATCTATGATGATAATCATGGTACTTGTGATGCTCCAAGTGATGCTATGTGATAGAGGTGTTCCTATAATAGTTATGGTAAGTAGTTAGCATATGTGCTAATGAGTGGATAGGCCAAGGGTCTATATGTGTGAGATGTTAGTGATGACGTCAAGGGTTAGAGATCAAAGATCAATGATCGAATATTGCATTGTGATTTAATTGTTATGTCAGAGGTTAAGGAACTCCTATTGATGTTACTACTTTGATTATTGTTGATATACTCAGTATGTTTATATTTTGTTATTATGGTTGTTTTATTGATAATTTACCCCATACATGTTTGTATTTGTGTGTTTGTGAATGAAATTATCGACGATGATCGTATAATGTGTTATATGTGAGCATATGACATTTTAGATGTTCTAGAGACATGATAGATTCGTGAGATAACGAAAAATATTTGAGTTTCTTTAAAAAGTTTTTTTTAGAATTTTTGAAACAAAGTAATTTTAGTTGTTTTATTTCCTTAGTCATTATTACTTTTGAAATAATATAATTGAACAAGACTTTTAGAACTATTATGGTTTAAATAAATTATGTATGTTGAAAGATTAAGGTTTTTGTAAAATAATTTCCGTATTATAATAAAGTTTAGTAATATTACCAATTTCTGTAAACTCGTAACATCTTAGAATTTGGGACATTACATCATGTAATTATGTTACGATGTCAACCGAAGGTTATAACTCAAGTGTTGATCAAACGATGGGTTTCATGTTTATGGGACTTGTTCAAAGTAATCCAACAAATATATGATTCAAGTGTTATGAACACTCAAGCAAGCGATGAGCTCTCAAACATGTAAATAGGCATTTTAGAAAGAAGGGACAAATTCAACTCTAATCTTTGGAGGTATCTTGCAAATTAGCATTAGACCAAACGAAAAAGTTTTTTTTACTATTAGAAACACACACTTTTAAATGAAAGAAAGTTGCTCAACATACATATAGTTAAAATGATGATGTTATTTATTTTATTAACTGAAACATAATAAATGGTATATATGCTAGTTGAGGTCTATATGATTGAGAATTTTGATGTAAATAGTTAACTATCAGAGAATCTTTTGTAGACCACTCTCTCTCGCCTTAAATCTTGGAATATATTGGTTTGAAGGTTGAAGAGAACATGAAAAAGCTTTTGCAAGAATAGTTAGCTTATTAAATATTATAAGCGTTATTTATTGTTTTTAAAACATTTCATCAATTTAAAATAAAAGGTATTAAATAAAATCTTACAATAAAGCTTTTATTGATACGCTAAACTTCTAATAAATACAAGTGGAAACACTCTAATGGCGTGTTTTGTTATTATGCTATTAAATGAGAATTAACATTTAATACTTATTTATTATTTCACAGATTTATGCAAATAAAAATATATATTAATTTTATGCATTTTATTGTAGAGGCACTATATATATCTCCATTGAATCCTTTGAAGTCTTAACATCAGTCTTCTAAGAAAGCAACTGTGGTGACAAAAATTCTGCATAATGGCTTTTCGCATCAACCAAACTTTTCTTTTGGGGCTTTTGTGCCTTGCTTTGCTTTTTTCTTCAGGTAAAGAGAAATAGGCTTTTCATCTCTTATGTCACATATTTTCAATCTAGAACTTAAGTTAAAAGTGATTTTTTGTTTTGTTCTCTTAGTGTTTATAGTGTACTAGTGGGAGATTAATTTCTAGATTTCGGATATGCATGACCCAACAAGGTTTTCTTTTTCAAATGAATTTTAACTTTTTTTAATATATATTTGTGGTGATTAATTATAGGATTAGCAGAAGATTGGGGCCTCCCAGGACAAAGCTGCCAAAAGGGCCCATGTAGTAGGATACCGTGTTCTCTGAACTGTGTTAAGAAGGGTTTCAGATCAGGTTCATGTGTATCATGGGCTCCTGGTATTATCGTCTGCTGCTGTAACAAATAACTTAATTTTAAGCCTATGAAAATAAAACAAATTTTGCATACCAACTTTGCATTCAAACTTTGATTAGTCAGAAATTGATGTATTGTGTTTGAATTTGATGAATTAATATGAAATATCAGATAAATTATTGGAATTATTTTATTCTTTGTTCATATATGTGCATTTATGTTCATATATTTTTATATTTATATTCTTTTTTATATTGTTCAAAGAATGCAAGAATAGAAACAAGACTCAAAAGTTCACCTTCAACTTTCTATCAGACTGTTAATATGCTATGAACGACCTGCGGAGGTAATACAAGAAAAGAAACAAGACTCAAAAGTTCACCTTTAACTTCCTATCAGACTGTTAATATGCTATGAACGACTTAGTTACTAATATAGAAAGACAATACAAGAATTGATTTTTTTCTACCTTCTTAATTTTCGAGCAGTCTACTTGTGTTTCCCGAATTTTCTTGAACGCTTCCAGGTGAATTTTCCTGAGTCACCGATGCATTGGATTCATTTCTAGTTGAATATCCCGATCCAGATGATCTAGATCTTTGCCTTCTGGATCTTCGTGCTGGCATCCAGAGTAAAATATTTAAACGGTCAAAAGCACGTTTGCATAGAAGCAATTGCTGTGTTTTGAGATTTCCTTAGTTTCAAAAGTTGGATAACATAAAGAAAAAACACCTATATTTTAAATTGGAGACTATTTCAATCTTTTATGCAAATTGAAATTGTATTGGTGAGATTTTGTGTTTATTTGATAATTTTTTTTTAAAAAAAATCTAAATCTTGAACATTTCCATTGTCAAATTTTTTTAGCATATATCTGTTTTAGTAAAATAGTTAAAATGAGAATTTTCTTTGAAAATTCTTTTGTGGTCCAGGATTATCATTTTAACTTATTATGATCTCAATTATAACTATTTAGGTAATACAACTAAACATTATTAAATATTTTATATTAAATTTAAAATTTTAATATATTTTTTTTATCAGCAATAAGAAATATATTTGTATTAATGTATTTTATTGACACTAGAGATTATTGGTTATATAATGTTATTTAACAATTTATCGTTTTATATTATTTGGTCAATTGCTTCTACCGAAATTATATATAATAATGGAACTTTAGGGCGCAACACATTTTTTTTTCTTCTCAAAATTGAGAAAGATATACTCAAAAGAATACTTAAAGCTTTTCCAAGTCAACTAACTTTCAAGCACAATGTACCAAAATTAAAATATAAATAAATTTTTTTATGTTAATTAATACAAAACTTGACATAAAAAATATTTAATTATGTTTTTGCTCCCTTTTTATTAAAGAATCTCAAAATGGTCTCCCAATCATTTTTTTTCCTAAATACATTATTAATTTTGGCAACATCTAAGAACCTCTCATACAATATTTAATTTTCACGTCAAACAACTATATCAAACTTAAAAACTCTAAAATAATAATTATTTCCAATCTATGTTAATGAAATTAATAAAGGAATTGAAATAGTAAGAGTCTTGCATTTTTCGCATAAATGTCACTCTTACACGTTCATATATCAACTAATTAATTTAAATGACTAATTTAAAATAAAATAAAAGTTTGATATAACTTCACCTACTAAATCTGGAACTAAGTTACTCAACATTTTATTGATATAATCGTGCATATATTCGAATTACTAAGTCAAATATTCTAGGATTTCTCTGTATTTTGAATAATATTTAAAGTGATATGTTGTTATCAAACAATGTTGATATAATATAATAATTAATTATATTTGAAAATATTTCATATAATAGAATTTATTTAATATGTTTATAATTTATGGGTTCAAAAACTTATATCTATACTATACCATTACAGGTTACTTAATTATCTCACTTACTATTATACTTACACAATTTACAATTTCTTAAAACATAGTTAGAAATAAAGGCACGTCACAATCTCATCCCGATCCTAGCCAAGATGAAGGACCATTCACGGCGATTTCATCAAGAGCTGTCCTTTTGAGTTATTTCTAAACCTCTAACCTTTAAGGTTTTCAATCCTTCTACTATATTACAACTTTTGATGTATGTTATTTTCGACTTTTAATGTCTGAGAAAATTTTGATGTTTTAGTCGAAAATGTTAAATTAATGTCGAAGTTGAAAATAAAAGTCTAAAAACATTGGTCACGGAAGAGTCTGATATCTCTTAACGATAAGTATTACAATAGACTAATGTCCAATTGACTACCATTTTTAACTAAAATTGAAAATATCCAAACAACCATTCATACAATTAAATATTATTTTTAATATGTTTTTTTATCTCATATTTAATAAGTTCAATTATAACAAATTTTAACTAAAACAATATTTTAAAGCATAAAAACAAATTAAAATTTCAAGATTAAAGAATAAATGAAGAAATATCACTAGTGCAGAAAGGGCTTTAGATGTATGTTATTATGGGCTTTTAACGTCACATCCTGACCCGACGTCTATATGGGTGACATTGGGACGTCGGGTTCTGCAGGTCCGACGTTGTTATAGACGTCGATTAAATATCATATCCAACGTCTATAAAGACGTCTGACATGGAACTAACCGACGTCTACGGGCACTATCAAGATGTTGGACATGACACTAACCGACGTCTACTGAGTTTTCGTTGTGTTTTAATGCAGTTTTGCTCGTATCTTTGGGCAGTGTAGTAACACCTCCTTCTTTTGCTAGTTTCTTCGTAAGAAAAAATTGTCTTTTGGATTTCTTATGGAATTTCAACCCAAAACCGAACCTGGATCGTTGCCTAGTTCCATTCCAACCGCTAAAGAAAAAGAATACGGTAACATGAAAACTAGGCAAGGACCCAGGCTTGGCTTTAGGTTGAAATGCCATAAGATATCCAAAAGACGCAAGCTTTTCTTACGAGGAAACTAGCAAAGGGAGAAGGTGCACTACGAGAAAAACTGTACCAAAACACAATGAAAACTCATTTTAATCAGAGTAAAAGAAAATTTAAACGGTTCAAAAGAAATAAAACTCACCTGGAATGCAATGTCGTGGAGAGAAAAAGGAGATGGAAGACAATGAAGTGCACGTTATTGCTGGTTCAAATGTCCTATTTAACAGGAAATAAGACGTTAGTTGACCCAAAGACCAATTTCTCGAATATACGTCGGGGACCTCACTAATGTGATGTCCATTCGATTTAAAAATTAATATTCGTGGTATATATAGACGTTAGTTGTAGGGGGAGCCGACATCTATAATCATATATAGACGTCGGGGTGGCGGGACCAACGTCTAGATGGCGGAAAAAAATGACTTTTCACCTACCTGTCAGACATATAAACGTCAGTTAGTAGGGGCCCCGACGTCTCTAATATTATAAACGTCAGTGCCCCACCTAATCGACGTTTATATGGAAGAAAGAAATGATGTTTCACCTAGCTGTCAGACATATAGATGTCAGTTAGTAGGAGCCCCGACGTCTATAGTATGATAGACGTCATGGCCCCTCGAAAACGATGTCTACATGGCCAACTTATTTACGATAATGCCACCGATGAATAATTTACGTTTGGTGTTTTCTGGTCCAACGTCTATGGGGTGACATTAATGCCCAATTATGCACTAGTGTAACCATGTATTTATCCATTTCTTTATTGATCGAATTTTTGAAATCCCCATTATGAATGACATTAATCAAACGAATGAGGTATTAGAATTACCAGAGCTAACATTGATTTCACATTGAGGAGATACCCTCACATTCTTTTATGGTCAAAGAGTAAACCATTGTAACTCTCATGGACGAGTTAGACCTCTACCCTAAAATCCTGTTAAGAAAGGCAGGCCTACATTTTGTGAGCCAATGATCAAGTTTTAACTAGGTTTCCATCCAACTCAATGAACAAGGTGTCTATAATGTAATAAGTCGCCTCCTATAGAATGAGATAAAAAGCCAGTATTGATGACGAATGTTGATCTCTTCGTTGTTGTGTCAGAAATATATACAAAATTCATATGCCATAAGCTTTCCATTCTACCCCAAGCCAAGCCAATGCCTTTGAGAAAACTTGACTTCAGCAAAGAAATCATGTACACAACATAGTTGGAAAATACGGTTATGGTAAAAAAAAGATAATGGCTAATGATGATGAGTATTGACTACATTAACATGCATGTCCTAAGGACATTTATCCATTGTCAAGCATAGATAGGCTTGTTGACAACACAACATGCTTTGAATTACTAAGTTTTGTTGATAAATATTCAAGTTAGAACTAAATTATGATCTACCTTCTAGACAAAGATAATACAATCAAAGGTAACTTCTATTATAAAGTCACGTATCAAGATTTGATGGATAAGATTTTCTCAGTGATATGGTTGTCAAGTTGACCACAACAACATATCATTCTTCCCATCTAGAATTGGTATTACAAAAAATGAGAATGCATAACAAGCATCTCAACCTTGAAAAAGGTGTTTTCAAGGTAGACGGAGGAAAGTTTCTCAGCTTTATGATAATTCAGTGTGACATCAAGGTGAGCTCCGCTAAGTATGAAGTTATTCTTAGAACAATGATCCCCTAAAACTTCAAATAAGTCCATTGCCTAAACGAGAAGCATGTGATTCTCTCAAGATTCCTTCCTTGTCTTATGGAGAAGACCAACTTTCTTCAAATTATTGTAGGGCGCTAAGGAATTTTAGAGGGATGATAACTATGAAATTTCCTAACAAATAAAGAAGGGTATTCATCTTTGCCCATACTTTTCAGTTTCCACCCACATTCTACACTCATAATGTAGCTAGCAGTTTCATGCAAAGCAATTAGCTCAATATTGGTTCAAGAGGAATGTCGAAAGCAACATTCAGTGTATTTCAATAGTTGGAGCATGAAACTTCTCGAGGAATGAAACCAAACTACAAAAAAATCACTATTGGCACTCATATTCTAGTCATGGTGGCTCTAACACTACTTTTGTAGGTTTGACATCAACATTTGCACAGATTATCCCATCGAACAAATACTATAGAAATTGGAGCTTATAGGGTGAATGATAACTTGGTCCATCGAGTTGTCAAAGTTTGGATTTAAGTTTTAGAGTAAGGCCTGATGGAGGCTCAATCTTTTGTCGATTTCGTCATCAAGCTACCATACGATAGAGAAAAACTTGCTTGGTCGTAATGTGGATGGATCTTCAAATAAAAAAGGCATTAGGACAAGTATCAACTTGGATGGAGTAGATAACGTCATCATTGAACAAGTTATTCAATTTAATTTTGATACTTAAAAGAAAAATATTCTTTTATACACCTAAATTTTTTACATTCATTTGACATTATCCTTTTCTACATTTTACTCTCTTTCTTTTTTGAAAAATACAAAACTTTTCACTTTTATGACCATTTCACCCTTATAATTTGTGTCAAATGAATGTAAAAGTGTGTCATGATACCATTGCACTAATTAAAATAACCAAACTAAATACAAGGCTCTTATTATCAATTTGAGACTTGCACGAGAACTCTGTGTAAAATAGCTAACATGCTAAAGTGACTCCCAACTAGTCACCAGACAAATAAATGGAGAATATTATGCCAAAGAGTCTCTACCTTAAAAATATTACCACATTTCTAGAAATCCCACAAGATAGTTCGAGCAATTCAATGCCCAGAGAAAGCAAAAATTGTGCCAATGTCCTTTTCAAGCTCGTCAGTACTAAGACAGAAGGAAAACATCGAATGCTCTTTCAAGAGACTATGATAACACCAAGTTGGGACCATAAGGATGCGCTATAAGTCAACATAGTTAATCCTTACTAAATGAATCCCATTATCAACTTTCTCATCAATGACATCTTACCAATTGATATAACAGAGGCTACAAAGGTATGTCACAAGTCATCATTCTATGTGATGCATAACAAGGAACTCTTTTTTGTTGAGGCTTATCCTCTTTGTTTCTTAACTGTTTGGATGCAAACCAAGCTTTGTATGTCCTTTCCTAAATGCATTTAGGGTTTTGTGGAATGCACTTAGGTTGACGATGCTTGGCGATTTGAGTTCTCTAAGTAGGCTATTATTTGTTGACTTTAAGGAAGGATGTTCTTAACTTCATTGAAAAATGCTATGAATGTTAGAGGTATAGGATTATCCGCAATCTTCTAGCAAAGGAGTTACATAGAATTGGTACTCTTTTTCCCTTCACTACATGGGGGAATTGACATACTTGAACCATTCCCTTTTTGTTAAGGACGTGAGAAATTTTTAATAGTGGCAACATTTTTTTTTATTAAAAATATAGAGGCATAGTCTTTAATAATAATTATTGCACAATGAATTAAGCTTAAATGTAACCAACATCAAGAAGCTACGACGAATCATATATATCCATAAGCTAAACTCATTCAGCTTGCCAAATATTATAAAGGTCGAACCCTAAATGTTCGTTGCTTAGTTATCAAAAATATTTTGCACAAACAATAAATTTATGGATCCTGACATGTTAACAACTTTTTGACAATAGGAAACGTGTCATCACTTTATTTATCTGTTTGAATTTATTTAAAAAAAATATATATTTAAAATAGTTCAATCACAAGCCATTACGTATGCGTTATAAAAAAGTTTTCAAAAAAATGTTGTTAAAAAAACTTTTTCCTAAATTTATAAAGGATATATACTTTTCATAGAACATCAAGTTCACATGCACAAAACATGTTTGTCAGAAGATATGTTGTACAAGAGAACTACCTCACGCTAGGGGTGGGCAAACTACACTATTTGCACTGTACTATAAACCAATTATAGTTAACTATAATATTGTTCAAATAAACTGAACTGAACTAAAAAATAGTTCAAAGAAACTAAACTGAACTATTTTTTAGTTCAATTACACTACAATACAATTCAGTAAACTATTTTTCAATTCTTAATTCAATTAACTATTTATTGTGGAGTTCAAAGTTCAGTAAATGTACATTCTTATGCATTGTAAAAACAGTTCAGAATTAAAGCTAAAGCCTAAAGCCTAAAGAATACATAGCAAGACGAAAACAGTTCTCAATTACAGGAAATTACATCATGTAACATTTATCCATTTATCAAGCTCTGATATCTTCCCCGAGAATTACACAATATTTTTTATACTGTTGGGAAGAGATAATACAATGTCCTGAACTTATGTTTCAAAGGCAGAAGAATTCCTGTAACCCTGCATACAAAACAAAATGAGCAACGAGATCACACAGGAAAGAGCTAACGAGTTGCTATAAAATTACATCAATCTCCATTACTAAGAATGAGACAAAAACAACTATACAAGGATATGAAAATAGGCTGTCCAAATTAAAAATAGAAATAACAAATTAAAGTAAGATTAAAATAATTTTAGCATGCATATGAGAACATACTTCTAGCTTGGTGATAAAGACGGGCTGTCATTGTCTTTGCCCAAACAAGCTTCCCTACACAAATTTCAAATATTATATATACAAAACTAATACAAGCATGCCAGTGTAATTCAAATTATTCCTATCCTATCACCTCAACACTTTCAAATTATTATTCATTTCAAAATAATATAAATATATTATAACCAACATGCAGTATAAATATGATGTTTTATATACAATATTCTATGTTACTGTCTCCACAGAGCGTTGAACAATAAAAAGCCTCCAAACAAAACCTCATCACATGAGAGATCACCAAAACTCTCACTGCCATTAACAAATGGTAGGATATAAGAAATAGGACAACTACTGTTTGACTAGACCTCTAACTCTCGCTGCCATCATTAACCTAGTTTCTATAAATGATTATAACTCTACATTTCAAGATAGCAGACAACTTATTTGTTAGGTGCAGGATAACATAAAGATGTGGTGGGGAGAAGAATGTAAAATCACAATCACTCTACACCAGAAACTGTTGAGTGGGATACTTGCAATGAATGTGAGTAGTAACGTTGTAGACCACAATTTTGAGGATACTTGATTTAGGTTTATGGTTGCTTAAATAAGAATGTAATACATATATGTGTGTGTTGATTCATTGGAATGAAGAATTAAAGTGAAAGGTTAAATGTGCGTTTGAATTTTGGAATTTGGAATAAGAGTAAAGCATATAATAACACACCATATTTTTCAGAGGTCGGTGTAGTGATGGCATGGCTACAAGTATCAAATTGGTTTAGAGTGCCCCCTCCCTGTGGAATTGTTTTTGTTTGCAACATCTTGCAAGTAGGCTTTGGCCTTATGAGTGTAGTATATTTGCCAGAAGAACCCAAGATTGATGCTCAATATATAGGAATTACTTGCAATAATGGTTCATATAAGAAATTTGTACTTAACTTTATATAGTTCACAATTGTTTTGAAGATTTTTTCGATGTTGTAATCATAAGGATGGTTATCCCTTGAAAAGGATAAGACATTTGTGTGTCCAACTCTTCATAGGTGTAATTTTGGGAAATCGTTTCATACTTTCTATAGCGAAATGTAACAAGAGGCATGTGAGGCTTCGTTTTGGTTTAACTTTTCTAGCTACACAATAATCTTCATACACAATAAACAGGACAACTACTGTTAAAGCATGGTGCAGTGTTTAACGATGATGGAAGAATCCAGATGGTAATTTAAAACCCTTGTTGGAATAATAAAGTACCTTGGCCACTGATGATGGAAGAACCTCAGATGCTCTCTCCACGTACAAGCAATCTTGTCATTTACTTTGCCATACATGAAGTACTCAGGAGCCATGTAACTGCATAAGTGAGTGTTTATAGAATTTAGAAATTGAAACTATTTAAATGCAAATTCTTTCTGCAACATGTTTGAAAGTACAAACCCAAAGGTTCCAGCAACATCTATGCAGATTATGTGTGATGATGAAGTTGATGCCCATTTTGCAAGTCCAAAGTCAGAGAGCTGTGTTCAAAATCAACAAAGAAGCATGAGGCCTAACATGTGCAAATGATTCAAAACATGAAATTCAACTAATAAAGGGATATAGTACCTGGGTTCAAAATCCTCCGATAACAAAACATTTGATGATTTTACATTGCGATGGATCACAGATTGGCCTTCATTGTTATGTAGATACTCCAAAGCCTCAAATTGAACTGAGGACATTAACGATTTTCTTTCTCAAAACCTGTTAAACCCCTGGCAAGTGTTCTAGATCGTATCAAGTAATAATAGACAGTAAGTCCAAGATCGTTTCCCAAGGGACTCTTAGGCCTTATCTTTCATGTTAATTGATTGCATAAGACGTAAGTAAAAATTGAATTTAGGGTTTTAATGCAAAGAATGAAAATAAACATGCAAATTGAATCAATTGGAAAATACGAAATATGAATGAATGGAGTTGTTGGGATTTACAATTTCATCCTTATGCACCCTCTTATATCTACTATTCTTATTAAATTCGCTTTATTATCAATGTCATGCAACTTTCTAAATTACTCAAAACCTGATTCCTCGGCGAAAAGAGCCTTTTACCAATTACTAGTTTACCATTCCTAGTCTCCTTAATAATTACCAACGCATTATAGTACAGAAGCTTAAAAGCAATTGATCGTCCTACCCCTATTCCTAGGCAGTATTTCATTATCAAGAGAATTCTAATCAGTTCTAGATTTCCCCGTACGTTCCCGTATCGACAAAATCAAAGATAATGACATCGAATGAGTTAAACTATGCAAGCTTTATAACACAGAAAAGAAACCCAAACACTTGATAATAAAAGCATGTGAATATAATAAGAATTTCAATATAAGAGAGTTTCAAAAGGATTTACATCGTTCCCCAACAACAAAGAGTTTAGTTCACCATAGACATTGTGAAACTAGATGGAATTAATGGAAAATATGAAAGACTAAACCCTAGATTTGATAAATTGGAGCCTAAGCATCCAAGAAATCGCCTCCAAGGAGTGTAGAAGGTGCTCTGAAGTCTTCCTTTCCTAAAAGATTACTCTAAGGGCCGCACTGGGGCTATTTATAACATAGAAAAGTAACATAATTTCGGCCCAAGCCCATCATTTAGGCGCTCAACGCCCAGTTGAACGCTCAGCGGTGGACCCTCTAATCGCAGGACACTCAACGGTGGAAACTGGCGCTCAGCGCTGGCCCTCAAAGTCGCATGACGCTAAGCGTCGTCGCTCAAGCGAGAAACAATGCTTTCCTCCTCAAAACTGGCGCTCAGCGCTGGAATTGGCATTGAGCGGTGGACCTTACTCTTCTTTTGCTTCTTTTCTCATCCTTTCTTGAGTCTAAGTCCACCCTTCTTCACTTCCATCCTTCAGCTCTCATCAAATTCTATCAAAACAAGCATAATATCTCTAAAAACCACTTTTGACTTTCTTATGAACAAACCAATTGTTTTGCATGATTCTCAGCTCATTCTAAGACATAAAGGGTGTGATTTGATATCAAATTTAATTGTAAAAATAATGGTTTTTAAACCGTTATCACAACCCCAAACTTAGAACTTTGCTTGTCCTCAAGCAAACAAGAGAAAACTTAGCCTTTCCACCTTATCATAAAAAATAGTTCAACTCTTTCAAAAATCATTCTGTCATGACAAGTGATTCCTCAATTCAACTTTTCATTGAAATCAAATCAAGATGCATATATGCGTTCATTCATTCCAGTTCACATATTCATATATTCTCCAACAAATGCTATTTTTATGAATGTTCAATCCACTAAGCACAGATGTAATCATGAAATTCATCAATCCTTTCCAAGCAAAGTGTTTCACTCAATCATTCAAGTTTTTTAGGAGGTCTCTCTTCTCTCTACTATTTACCTGTCACATGCAACAAAATTGACATTCATCTCATGCAATCAACATCTTTACACACAAATGCCATCACAAGGACTTTTTCAAGGCTTATAATGTGGTTGGGCTAACAAGCAACATTAGGTTTTCAAATCACAAAATCCTTGAGTTAAGAGAGTTATTCACATAATCATAGTTCAAGTACAAACTCTCCTTTTACCAATCTCACTCATTCCTAACTTTCCCCTTTTTATTTTCTTTTACATTGAGCTCACCTTTCATGCTTTTTCTTTTTCTTTTCTTTCTTTTCTCATGCTTTTTCCATTCAACACTTGAGCTCAATGCCTTTCTTTTGCCCTTCAATTTCCATCAACAACCCCAAACTTGAACCTTTTATCAACACCACAAAATATTTCTTCAACCTAACTCAAGGTAAAGACTTTCAAAACAAGGGTTTTCATCCTGTTTAAGGCTTAGGTTCAAAAAAGGTAGAACACATGGTTCTCTTTACTTTGGGCGAAAATTTGGCTAAGTAAGGGCTTCCAAAAATGGCCTTGATCATATGACATAAGAATGTAATTCAATCAATCATAAAGATTCAGGCAATATCATTCATGCTTCCAAATGAATAGCCAATATATCAACAAACATTTTGGAGCTCAAAACCTCACACAATTATGCTCTTTCAACATCTCAAACATCAATCATCCATCCTTCTTAGCATCATAATCACAATCATAAATCATCATACACCTATTCACAAGCTAGTGAACAATTCACCTGTATATAAGCATGCAACACAATCTCAATTTGTCATTCACACCAAACTTCATCAAGCAACTCATCATGCAATAAAACCAAGTCAAACCATAGTAAAAAAAGGTGTTCAGGTAAGTACAAACACCTACTCTACTGAACAAAATTTAAACCTATTCTAGAAATTCAAACTACAAAAGACAAAGAAAGATAAAACCCTGTCCTACTGCAATGGCATCCATCAGTAGATGCCATATCATCCCATGTTATCATCTGAGCCCTCATTGTCTCCAGCCTCTGCATCCTCAAAGTCATCATCCTCCTCATCATCCTCGTCCATGGCTAGAGCTTTAGATGCTCCAGTTTCACTCCCCTGTGCCTACTCCTAAGGCCAAGCCATATGAAACTCGTCCATAGTCAACCTGTGCACCGGTGGTGTGTCATATAGACCTACAATCATCTCGGCTGTGGCCACCTGCCCTCTGCGGAGAGACTCCATCCTAGCCTCCATCATGGACATATACATGTCCCTCATCTGGAATGGCTCTGCATGCTGCGCTGGTTCATCCTGCTGAGCTGCTTCTCTTCTAGGTCGTCTCCTAGGCACTGGTCTGGCTGCCTCATCTCCTCTACAGAACTGTCTATAATAGGCAGCATCTAAGGGAAGGATGTCCCAATGGTGTCTTGTTACTCACAGTAGTAGCGCAACTCTGAATCTCGTTTGCGATGACCTCACCAACATTCACATCCATCGGTCTCAGCATACAATAGATGAACATAATCCGATGAAGAGTAATATCAGAAACATGAGAGCACGGCTGAACATTGGCATGAGTAAATGCCGTCCAATACTTTGCCAAGGGTGTCAGATCTGCCCTTTTGATTTTGATGGGCACTCCATTTGGGTTCCTGTGAAAGTGTCCCCTAGGTACACAAAGAACCCTCTCAATGTCCTCCTAGTCTAAAAACTCCCCTATGTACAGTGCATACTGGCACTGCTCATCAGCCCACTTAGTGCCCAAGAAGCTGTTAATAGTCTCGGGGCCATACCTGATAATCTTCCCTAAAACATAACTAGTATACCTCTCCATTTGTACTCCTCAGTGTCGCAACCGGAATCGCGACGGGACGACGATCCATAGAAAACTATTCGAAAAAAACGTTTTGGAGTCGCCACCATAGTTTATTCTGGAAAACTATGGAAAAAACCATAAAAAGTATAAGGCTTAGTCTATGAAAACCAGAGATTCAATTCGGGAGTCAGTTACGTGTGGAGACGGTGTCAGCACCCCCACAACGCCTACCCTAAGGCAGTACCTTTAATTAAATGCGCGAATAAAAATGTGGTTTGCAAAATGTTTGACTATCCCAAGAGTAACAAAATAAAGAAACAAAAATATTTTTTTGTTTTTTGGGCCCGACAAGGATTGACCTTGCTCCTACGTATTCTCAGTCATACTGAGAAATCAGGGTTACGTAGTTCTTTCAGAAAGATTGTTGTTTGAAGATGTTTTTAGTTTTTGAAGATTTTATATTTTTTGGTATTTTTATATAAAAGAGAAAATGTTTTTAGCACAACGCCTACGCGAGCGGTCGCACGTGTGCTTAAACATTTTCAAAATATTTTTAATATTTTATTTAGAAAGGAAAGGGTTTTCTAACACAAGGACGATGCGTGCGATCACACATGCGCTAGAACCCTTAAAATAATATTTTTTAATTTTATTTTTTGTAAAGGAGAAGGAAAAGATCTTCAGCACAAGGCCTACGCGAGTGGTCGCACGTGTGCTTAAATCTTTCCAAATATTTTTATTGATTTTAATTTTTTGAAAGAGAAGGAAAAGATCTTCAGCACAAGGCCTACGCAAGCGGTCGCGCGTGTGCTTAAACCTTTTCAAAACATTTTTATTTGATTTTTATAAAAAAGAAGGACAAGATATTCAGCACAAGGCCTACGCGAGCGGTCGCACGTGTGCTTAAACCTTTTCAAAATATTTTTATTTGATTTTAAATTTTTTATGATTTTTAATTTTTGTAAAAGAAAAGGAAAAGATTTTCAGCACAAGGCCTACGCGAGCAGTCGCACGTGTGCTTAAACCTTTTCAAAATATTTTGATTTGATTTTTAATAAAAAGTAGATAACGATAGAAAAATAGAAATAAGATAAGTAGGTAAATTACTAAATAGAAATAAAGAGTAAAAAAAATAATAATAATATGAAAAACTTAATGATGAAATAAAATAAAAAGTGTAGTGGTGTTTAAATAAAAGATGGGGGTGTCTAAATCACTTTTTTTTTACTTAATGGGTCCAAACTCAAGTGGCCAGGTGTGTGAAAACGAAATGGGGGTGTAGAAATGGATGTTTCACGTTTTTGACCTGGCCCAGAGTTGGCCTAGGCAGAAAGGGTGTGAGGAGAATGAAAACAGGGGAGCAGGAAGACATTGTTTTTTTGTAGAATGGGCTCAACATCAGCCCAAGCAGATAGGGTGCGAAATAGTAAAGAAACGGGGGTGTAGAAGGAAAAGCCTAAAAGACTAAAAGAAACATAAAATAAAAAAAAATAAAAAAAAGCTAAAATGGACCCAGCTCAATTCCCCTCTTCAGAATTTTCCTAGGGTTTTCTCACCCCCAAACACCATGAGGCTTCGATTTTTCCTTCTCCAATGAGCACCACCATCTCTGAACCTCATCACCACCATCCCAACCACCATAATTGGCAGTCAAAGGTACTATCAGAGGCGCCGACCACCACCAAAATCTCGGCCAATCACACACTCGCTCAACCCTACTCTCACCACTCATCTTCCACGCTTGTCGAACCCCTAGGAACCCATCCACCCAACCGCCATGGACGCGCGACTCATTCCCTCCAAGTAGCAGCCGCTATCGGCGATTCCGCTCATCACCGGAAGGTTAACGGTGCCAAGGCAACTCTGAACCACCATCACGAAGAACAAACCGACTTGGCAACCATCATTGAAAGACGATTTGGATGCGCTGGTTTCCGCCTGCTGCGGCGGTTGCTATGACCGGAAAATAATCTCAACCCTAGCTCGAACAACAACTTCCAGTGATTCTCCTAGAGCTTGAAACCTTCACTATCGGATCGCCAATGCTTCCGAAAAACTCCTCCACCGTCGCCGTCACCACGAATCCTTCGTTCAACAAACACGGCCCACCCTTGTGCCACTGCTTTCTTCTATTACTAATCCCATTTAGCTGGGTGAATTTCTCATTTACCTATTGAATCCCATTGATGGTTTGGATTGCGAAAACTAGTTTGGTGCAGAAATCAGTGTAAGGTGTAAGGGCTTATAATCAACTCTATGTAGTTTTCGCAGGTTTGACTGAAAATCACCAATGGTGATGAAGGAGAGGATGGGATACCAATTGAGGGTGTGACTGTATTCTTTGAATGGTTGGGGTTGGGTCCTGTTTTGGGTTACTGCTCCGGTGAGGGTTGAATCTTACTATTTGTATCCGCTTCCCAAACCTATTTCAGGGTATATGTTGATGGACAAGGTTGGGAGAAGATAGGATGAACGAATGGTGAAGATGAAGACGGGATGATGATGTTCGGTCGTAGTGGCCGGTGGTGATGGGGATTGGAAACGAGGAAGGAAGAATAATCTTACACCATAATATTCTTGAAACAGATCAATCGGGGCATAACATGTACTAGCAAACACACGAGTTCCTTACATCAAGCACCATAGGAATAACGAGTGAGGTGTTTACCTGAGGTTTCCTCTGTTACCTGTCACTTCCGATGCCGTCTTTGCCTAATTCTGATGATCTCCTTGTAGTCAAAATCTTCCTCCTCCGATAAGCTTTTTTCTCCCTGATTGATGAGTTCCCCTTCCTTTTTTTTCCTGAATCTCCTTGTAACCGTCTTCAAAACAAAAATCCTTTTCTGCTTTCATACCCCTCTCTTGCCCCCGATCCTAACACATTTCCCATTTCCTCTTTCCACGTGTTTTTCTCTTTCCTATTCATTTTCTCTTCTTTTTCTCCTTCTTTTTTTAGTTCTCTTTTCCTTTCTTTTCTTATATATTTTTATTTACTATTTTTTTTCAAAAAAAAAAATAGAAAAAATCAAATTAAATAAGATAATAAGAAACTAAATCATAAGAACTAAGAATAATAAAACAAAAATAGCAAATAAAAATAAAATAAGGCAAAAATAAAATAAAAAAATAAATCCTA